>NW_025536158.1:0-67323 GCF_020615455.1 Coregonus clupeaformis | reverse complement strand
ATAATAGTGAAGACCTCAAAACTATGAAATAACACATATGGAATCATGTAGTAACCAAAAAAAAGTGTTAAACAAATCAAAATATATTTTAGATTTGAGATTCTTCAAGTAGCCACCCTTTGCCTTGATGACAGCGTTGCACACTCTTGGCATTCTCTCAACCAGCTTCACCTGGAATGCTTTTCCAACAGTCTTGAAGGAGTTCCTACATACAGTTGAAGTCAGAAGTTTACACACACTTAGGTTGGAGTATTAAAACTCGTTTTTCAACCACTCCACAAATTTCTTGTTAACAAACTATAGTTTTGGCAAGTCGGTTAGGACATCTACTTTGTGCATGACAAGTAATTTTTCCAACAATTGTTTACAGACAGATTATTTCACTTATAATTCACTGTATCACAATTCCAGTGGGTCAGAAGTTTACATACCCTAAGTTGACTGTGCCTTTAAACAGCTTGGAAAACTCCAGAAAATGATGTCATGGCTTTAGAAGCTTCTGATAGGCTAATTGACATCATTTGAGTCAATTGGAGGTGTACCTGTGGATGTATTTCAAGGCCTACCTTCAAACTCAGTGCCTCTTTGCTTGACATCATGGGAAAATCAAAAGAAATCAGCCAAGACCTCAGAAAAAGAATTGTAGACCTCCACAAGTCTGGTTCATCCTTGGGAGCAATTTCCAAACGCCTGAAGGTACAACGTTCATCTGTACAAACAATAGTACGCAAGTATAAACACCATGGGACCACGCAGCCATCATACCGCTCAGGAAGGAGACGCGTTCTGTCTCCTAGAGATGAACGTACTTTGGTGCGAAAAGTGCAAATCAATCCCAGAACAACAGCAAAGGACCTTGTGAAGATGCTGGAGGAAACAGGTACAAAAGTATCTATATCCACAGTAAAACGAGTCCTATATCGACATAACCTGAAAGGCCGCTCAGCAAGGAAGAAGCCACTGCTCCAAAACCGCCATAAAAAAAGTCTGACTACGGTTTGCAACTGCACATGGGGACAAAGATCGTACTTTTTGGAGAAATTTCCTCTGGTCTGATGAAACAAAAATAGAACTGTTTGGCCATAATGACCATTGTTATGTTTGGAGGAAAAATGGGATGCTTGCAAGCCGAAGAACACCATCCCAACCGTGAAGCACGGGGGTGGCAGCATCATGCTGTGGGGGTGCTTTGCTGCAAGATGGACTGGTGCACTTCACAAAATAGATGGCATCATGAGGAAGGAAAATTATGTGGATAAATTGAAGCAACATCTCAAGACATCAGTCAGGAAGTTAAAGCTTGGTCGCAAATGGACAATGACCCCAAGCATACTTCCAAAGTTGTGGCAAAATGGCTTAAGGACAACTGTAACTGTCAACTGTAGGGAGAGAGGACTGGCATGATCATATGCAGCTCCAAAAACTGTTTGGTGATCAACAATATTAACTGTTTACCTTGCAAGCTCACCAGCAATGGAGCATCAAGCAACAACTACTAGCATAGGCCTACTGGTCTTTCAGTATGAAATTGCTTGAAATGTATATGAAGCTTGAATTTGGAATTTGTTGTTAAAATTAATTATTACATAATCAAAATGTGTTAATAATGAAAAGGGCTGTCTGGTAGCCTCAATAAATGGACAAAGATTTGTAGTTGAACAAGCTATTGCATGTATAGTTTATTTTTTATTTTACTTGAAAAAAACGTATGACTTGGACTTGACTCGAGACTCAAACCTTTCTACTTGGGACTCGACTTGAGACTCCGACCTTGTGACTGGAGACTCCAACCTTGTGACTGGAGACTCCGACCTTGTGACTGGAGACTCCGACCTTGTGACTGGAGACTCCGACCTTGTGACTGGAGACTCCGACCTTGTGACTGGAGACTCCGACCTTGTGACTGGAGACTCCGACCTTGTGACTGGAGACTCCGACCTTGTGACTGGAGACTCAGACCTTGTGTCTTCAGACTCCGACCTTGTGTCTTCAGACTCCGACCTTGTGTCTTCAGACTCCGACCTTGTGTCTTCAGACTCCGACCTTGTGACTGGAGACTCCGACCTTGTGACTGGAATAATAGTGACTTGCTCCCACCTCTGGTAACCTCCATTTGAATTGGAATCATATTACACAGACTCAACACAAGCGAGAACACCCATCCACAAACACTTACAAACAAAAAAAACATTCTCTGTCCCACTCTCTCTTGCTGAGTAGCACAGGGAAATGATCCTAATAATTAAGAGACAACACAAGACATGTTAATTACCATGCACCCCTTGTCTCATAGCAACATGGCTCTGCTTCCAGAATTAGGACTAGGAATAATTGACAACCACTCTCTTCCTCTCCTTCTTCCTCTCCTCTCCTTCCTCCTCTCCTTCCTCCTCTCCTTCCTCCTCTCCTTCCTCCTCTCCTCTCTCCTCCTCTCCTTCTTCCTCCTCTCCTTCTTCCTCCTCTCCTCTCCTCCCTCCTCTCCTCTCTCCTCCTCTCCTTCTTCCTCTCCTTCCTCCTCTCCTTCTTCCTCCTCCTCTTCTCTCCTCTCCATTATCACCCGTCTCCCTCTTTCCCCTCCATATCTCCCTCTCTCCCTCCATCTCTTCCTCATCCACCCATCTCGCTCCCTCATCCTCCTGTCTCTCTTTGCCTGTCCCACATCTTCCCTTTTTTATATTTCCCTCACCAGCCCATCTCTCTCTCTCACCCTCTCTGCCGAGAAGCTGTCTAACACTTATATTTTCAGACCTCACAGAGAGACCTCACACCTCACTGAGAGCCCAGAACACTGTCCAAATAAGACAAGAATGACAGATCCAACCCCCCAGAGCGTTGTATTTACAATAAAAGGCTCTGTAAAACACTACCTCAGACAAGAGAACTAGAAGAGACAGGGGGAGTTAGACAACAACCTTCTGACACGCTTTAGAAACGCTGCTCAGGTCGTTGTCAAGGTTATCTAGAGGTGACTGTTGCTAGGGGTCGAGGAAGACTATTCTCTGAGATGTCAAAGAATTTGAAATTCGCATGTTGTATGTTTTCTATGCATGCACACAACCCTCCTATCCTCCACCCCTTCTATCCTCCACCCCTTCTATCCTCCACCCCTTCTATCCCCCTATACACCCCTTCTATCCCCCTATACACCCCTTCTATCCCCCTATACACCCCTTCTATCCTCCACCCCTTCTATCCCCCTATACACCCCTTCTATCCTCCTATCCTCCTATACACCCCTTCTATCCTCCTATACACCCCTTCTATCCCCCTATACACCCCTTCTATCCTCCACCCCTTCTATCCCCTATACACCCCTTCTATCCTCCTATACACCCCTTCTATCCTCCACCCCTTCTATCCTCCTCTACACCCCTTCTATCCTCCTCTACACCCCTTCTATCCTCCTCTACACCCCTTCTATCCTCCTCTACACCCCTTCTATCCTCCTATACACCCCTTCTATCCCCCTATACACCCCCTTCTATCCCCCTATACACCCCTTCTATCCCCCTATACACCCCTTCTATCCCCCTATACACCCCCTTCTATCCCCCTATACACCCCTTCTATCCTCCTATACACCCCTTCTATCCTCCTATACACACCCATCTATCCTCCTATACACCCCCTTCTACACCCCTTCTATCCTCCTATACACCCCTTCTATCCTCCTATACACCCCTTCTATCCCCCTATACACCCCTTCTATCCTCCTATACAACCCTTCTATCCCCCTATACACCCCTTCTATCCTCCTATACACCCCTTCTATCCCCCTATACACCCCTTCTATCCTCCTATACACCCCTTCTATCCTCCACCCCTTCTATCCCCCTATACACCCCATCTATCCTCCTATACACCCCATCTATCCCCCCTATACACCCCTTCTATCCTCCTATACACCCCTTCTATCCCCCTATACACCCCTTCTATCCCCCTATACACCCCTTCTATCCCCCCTATACACCCCTTCTATCCTCCTATACACCCCTTCTATCCTCCACCCCTTCTATCCCCCTATACACCCCTTCTATCCTCCACCCCTTCTATCCCCCTATACACCCCATCTATCCTCCTATACACCCCATCTATCCCCCTATACACCCCTTCTATCCTCCTATACTCCCCTCCTATCCTCCTATACACCCCTTCTATCCTCCTATACACCCCTTCTATCCTCCTATACACCCATTCTATCCTCCACCCCTTCTATCCCCCTATACACCCCTTCTATCCTCCTATACACCCCTTATATCCTCCTATACACCCCTTCTATCCTCCTATACACCCCTTCTATCCTCCTATACACCCCTTCTATCCTCCTATACACCCCTTCTATCCCCCTATACACCCCTTCTATCCTCCTATACACCCCTTCTATCCCCCTATACACCCCTTCTATCCTCCTATACACCCCATCTATCCTCCTATACACCCCATCTATCCTCCTATACACCCCCTTCTATCCCCCTATACACCCCTTCTATCCTCCTATACACCCCTTCTATCCCCCTATACACCCCTTCTATCCTCCTACACACCCCTTCTATCCTCCTATACACCCCTTCTATCCTCCACCCCTTCTATCCCCCTATACACCCCTTCTATCCTCCTATACACCCCTTCTATCCTCCTATACACATCTTACATTTTAGTCATTTAGCAGACGCTTTTATCCAGAGCGACTTACAGTTAGTGAGTGCATACATTTTTCATACTGGCCCCCCGTGGGAATCGAACCCACAATCCTGGCGTTGCAAGCGCCATGCTCTACCAACTGAGCTACAGGAGGCGCTACACCCCTTCTATCCTCCGCCCCTTCTATCCTCCGCCCCTTCTATCCTCCGCCCCCTCTATCCCTCCGCCCCTTCTATCCCCCGCCCCTTCTATCCTCCGCCCCTTCTATCCTCCGCCCTTCTATCCTCCGCCCCCTTCTATCCTCCGCCCCCTTCTATCCTCCGCCCCTTCTATCCTCCGCCCCTTCTATCCTCCGCCCCCTTCTATCCTCCGCCCCCTTCTATCCTCCGCCCCCTTCTATCCTCCGCCCCCTTCTATCCTCCGCCCCCTTAATCTCTTCTATGGTCCCTGGTCCACTACACACTTCATATGCACATACTGTATTCTAGTTGTGGCTCATCCTATATAACTACTGCTGTACACACCTTTTCTATTCATATACTGTCCACACTGTCTATACACACACACACCTCTGTCTATATCTATATATCTATATATATATATATATATATATATATATATATATATATATATATATATATATATATATATATATATATTAGGGCTGTCAAATGATTAAAATTTTTAATCAAATTAATCAGAATTTTCAGTGGATTAATCATGATTAATCACTATTTGCAATTACACCTGAATCCTAACCATTTTTTTTTCTGAAATGCATACCAAAAGATAAATAACAGGACACAGATACATAATTTTCATATTATGTCTGTTTATTAACACAGCCAAATAATGGTGTTTTAAATCAAGCTGAAACATACTACACACCATAATATTTGTCTTTGGCTGTGGCTCTTGACGGTGGCTTATAGAATGAGTCTTGAGACGCCACTTGCAAAACATCAAGGAAACCTGAGTCTTCTACAATGCTAATGGGTCTACAATCCTTTGCAATCCATTTTGCTATTGTGTTGGTCAAATTATCTGAGGTTGATTTTGTTAATTGCCTGCAAACATTCAGCGTGGTCTGGCGCAAACCACTTGCTGAATCTGACGGCCCAGCAAACGCATGTTTGGCGTTGACATGGTACTTTCAAGCTTGAACAGCTCCGGTGAAATTGAAACTCCTTCTTACAAATCTTGCAAATAACCTTGTACTTGTTAACTGTACCATCATCATTCTTTTTATATTTGAATCCGTCAATAGGCCCACTTTGCTCACCTTGCTCCATCTCGCCTCTAGCTCCCAACCACTTTCCTGACCTGAATAATTTGTCACACTGCGCATGCGTGAAATGCGTTAAAAAAATTGACGTAATTAACAGCAAACAACTAATTAACGTCGTTAACGCGCTATTTTTGACAGCCCTAATATATATATATATATATATTCTGGACATTGCTAGTTTTTGGGGGGGATTTGTGTATTGTTAGATATTACTGCACTGTTGGATTTAGAAACACAAGCATTATGCTGCACCTGCGATAACATCTGCTAAATATGTGTACGCGACCAATCCAATAAAATGTGATTTAATTTTGAGGTAGTTCCACTGAATAGTGAATCGGTGCCATGTGGGACTCATCCCAAGTCACTGATAAAAGACAGGTTTGTTCACAGGGAACAAAGGAGATTCAGTCTTCAGTATGTGTCTAAGATCTCCCTGACATGTCATGGTCCTATGTGTTAACATAACTAACTGGAGTCATCAGTCTCAATAATTCACACTCTCTCTCTGTGTGTGTGTGTGTGTGTGTGTGATCTCTGCCAGTCATGTGATGTGTAGGATAATCAGCCAGGGGGATATCATCCACTTTACACCACAACATACACACACACACACACACACACACAACTCTCAGCATTCCACTGAGATCTCTAAACAGCTTATTGATCTCAGTAGCTGTACCTGGAGGTCGTCGCTTGTTTTGACAGTGTGTGTCAGTTTGAAGCTATGTCCCAAATGGCACCCTATTCCCTACAGAGTGCACTAATGTACATCTGACACGGCTCTAAAGTAGTGCACTATATAGGGACTAGGGTGGCATTTGGGACGCAGGAGCAGCATGTTAAATGAAGCAGGTCTAAGGAGGCTGATGACACCGCCAGTGATCTGAATGTCATCATCAACACCCTCCCAGCTTAGCCTCCCCACACAGTTGAAATGAGAAACTAACTCAGAGGGATACAGTATTAACTTCTTCCCAAATCTAAAATCACCCACAGAGACAGAGACAGAGAGACAGAGAGCAGAGACAGAGACAGAGACAGAGACAGAGACAGAGACAGAGACAGAGACAGAGAGACACAGAGACAGAGAGACAGAGAGACAGAGAGACAGAGAGACAGAGACAGAGAGACAGAGAGACAGAGAGACAGAGAGACAGAGAGACAGAGAGACAGAGAGACAGAGAGACAGAGAGACAGAGAGAGAGAGAGAGAGAGAGAGGGGGTGAGAGAGAGAGAGAGAGAGAGAGAGAGAGGGGGGTGAGAGAGAGAGAGAGAGAGAGGGGGTGAGAGAGAGAGAGAGAGAGAGGGGGGTGAGAGAGAGAGAGAGAGAGGGGGGTGAGAGAGAGAGAGAGAGAGGGGGTGAGAGAGAGAGAGAGAGAGAGGGGGTGAGAGAGAGAGAGAGAGAGAGAGAGAGAGAGAGAGAGAGAGCGAGAGAGAGAGAGAGAGAGAGAGCAGAGAGAGAGAGAGAGAGAGAGAGAGAGAGGGGGTGAGAGAGGGGGGTGAGAGAGAGAGAGAGAGAGGGGGGTGAGAGAGGGGGTGAGAGAGAGTGGGTGTTTGGTGCATGTGTCAGGTTGCCACCCCACACCAGCATTAGCATGGTGATGACTCAGGCCCTGTTCATCCTCTCCATATGAAGGGATGAAGAGATGAGAGGAGGAGGAGGAGAAAAGGGAATGAAGATGCACCCCTTGTAGGACTACAATGGGCTGGGCTGGGCTGGGTAGGACTACACTGGGCTGGGCTGGGTAGGTCTACACTGGGCTGGGCTGGGTAGGATTACACTGGGCTGGGCAGGACTACACTGGGCTGGGCTGGGCAGGACTACACTGGGCTGGGCTGGGTAGGACTACACTGGGCTGGGCTGGGCAGGACTACACTGGGCTGGGCTGGGTAGGACTACACTGGGCTGGGCTGGGTAGGACTACACTGGGCTGGGCTGGGCAGGACTACACTGGGCTGGGCAGGACTACACTGGGCTGGGCTGGGCAGGACTACACTGGGCTGGGCTGGGCAGGACTACACTGGGCTGGGCTGGGTAGGACTACACTGGGCTGGGCTGGGCAGGACTACACTGGGCTGGGTAGGACTGAGCTGGGCTGGGCTGGGTAGGACTACACTGGGCTGGGCTGGGTAGGATGAGAGGGTGAGAGGAGAGGAGCGGAGGTTGAAGAGAGAGGAGCGGGAGTTGAAGAGAGAGGAGCGGGGGTTGAAGAGAGAGGAGCGGAGGGCGGAGGTTGAAGAGAGGGGGGCGGAGGTTGAAGAGAGGGGGGCGGAGGTTGAAGAGAGGGGGGCGGAGGTTGAAGAGCTTGGTTTGTGCTGTGGTGGAGACCTCTGTGGGCTATACTCGGCCTTGTCTCAGGATTGTAAGTTGGTGGTTGAGGATATCCCTCTGGTGGTGCGGGGGCTGTGCTTTGGCAGAGTGGGTGGGGTTATATCCTTCCTGTTTGGCCCTGTCCGGGGGTTTCTTCGGATGGGGCCACAGTGTCTCCAGACCGCTCCTGTCTCAGCCTCCAGTATTTATGCTGCAGTAGTTTATGTGTCGGGGGCTGGGGTTAGTTGGTTATACCTGGAGTACTTCTCCTGTCTTATCCAGTGTCCTGTGTGAATTTAAGTATGCTCTCTCTAATTCTCTCGTTCTCTCTTTCTCTCTGAGAACCTGAGCCCTAGGACCATACGTCAGGACTACCGGGCATGCTGACACCTTGCTGTCCCCAGTCCGCCTGGCCTTGCTGCTATTCCAGTTTCAACTGTTCTGCCTGCGGTTACGAAACCCCTACCTGTCCCAGACCTGCTGTTTTCAACTCTTAATGATCGGCTATGAAAAGCCAACTGAGAGACCTGAGCCCTAGGACCATACGTCGGGACTACCGGCCGTGGTGACTCCTTGCTGTCCCCAGTCCGCCTGGCCTTGCTGCTATTCCAGTTTCAACTGTTCTGCCTGCGGTTATGGAACCCCTACCTGTCCCAGACCTGCTGTTTTCAACTCTTAATGATCGGCTATGAAAAGCCAACTGAGATTTATTCCTGATTATTATTTGACCATGCTTGTCACTTATGAACATTTTTGAACATCTTGGCATGGTTCTGTTATAATCTCCACCCGGCACAGCCAGAAGAGGACTGGCCACCCCTCATAGCCTGGTTCCTCTCTAGGTTTCTTCCTAGGTTTTGGCCTTTCTAGGGAGTTTTTCCTAGCCACCGTGCTTCTACACCTGCATTACTAGCTGTTTGGGGTTTTAGGCTGGGTTTCTGTACAGCACTTCGAGATATTAGCTGATGTAAGAAGGGCTATATAAAATAAAATTGATTGATTGATTGAAGAGAGGGGGGCGGAGGTTGAAGAGAGGGGGGCGGAGGTTGAAGAGAGGGGGGCAGAGGTTGAAGAGAGGGGGGCGGAGGTTGAAGAGAGGGGGGCGGAGGTTGAAGAGAGGGGGGCGGAGGTTGAAGAGAGGGGGCGGAGGTTGAAGAGAGGGGGGCGGAGGTTGAAGAGAGGGGGGCGGAGGTTGAAGAGAGGGGGGCGGAGGTTGAAGAGAGGGGGGCGGAGGTTGAAGAGAGGGGGGCGGAGGTTGAAGAGAGGGGGGGCGGAGGTTGAAGAGAGGGGGCGGAGGTTGAAGAGAGGGGGGCGGAGGTTGAAGAGAGGGGGGCGGAGGTTGAAGAGAGGGGGGCGGAGGTTGAAGAGAGGGGGGCGGAGGTTGAAGAGAGAGGAGCGGAGGTTGAAGAGAGGATATGAGACACTGCTGACCTAATATTCCTGGGAATCTCTCCTTTCCTTCATACCGTACCAGGTTACACAGCTCAGCATCTGCTGGTTTCAATTAGTTTATTATTGGGACTAAAACCAGCAAAGAATACAGACACTCCCCCACCAGAATACAGACCCCCCTGAGATATACAGACCACCAACCCCCCACCGGGATACAGACATACCCCCCAGGATAGACACACCCCCACCAGGATACAGACCACCAAAGATACAGACATACCCCCCCCCCAGAATATAGACATACCCCCTGCTTAAGAGCAGTAGTCATGTCAAGACAGAGAGAAATCATGTCCTAACACACACAACAAGAGAGAGCGAATAGCACTATCCACCAGGGATGACCAATGACATGCCAGTTTGGAGTCAGTGAATAGCCAGCTACAGTACTAAAGCAGTCTGACCCCCAGCAGTCCTCTCTGTCAGTCGCTCTCTCCTCTGTGCCAGGACAGGAGCAGTCTGACCCCCAGCAGTCCTCTCTGTCAGTCGCTCTCTCCTCTGTGCCAGGACAGGAGCAGTCTGACCCCCAGCAGTCCTCTCTGTCAGTCGCTCTCTCCTCTGTGCCAGGACAGGAGCAGTCTGACCCCCAGCAGTCCTCTCTGTCAGTCGCTCTCTCCTCTGTGCCAGGACAGGAGCAGTCTGACCCCCAGCGGTCCTCTCTGTCAGTCGCTCTCTCCTCTGTGCCAGGACAGGAGCAGTCAGTCAGGGGGTTTACATAGAACAGGCAGACTTCCAGGACCAGAGAGAGAGCGCATGCAGACTAAGGGACGTTCAAGGGGCTGGGAGATACTGTGTCTGTTTCCCAGGAGGTAGAGAGGGACTGGGGAACTGCTAAACAGACTGTAGAAGCCTTGAAGTGCCAACTCAGATAACTCTGTGAGCCACACGAGAGCCTGAGGGATCATCTAATTCTGGCCCCAGATGGTCGGAGAAGGAAATGAAAAAACATGACTTTGCTTTCTGAGGTGAATACAACAATCTCATCGAACCAAATACATTTGGAGCAAAAAGATGAAAGAAAAACTCTACCACAAAGATAATTAGTGGACTAAAAATAGTGTTTTGAAAGTACGCCCAGAAATGGTTTCTGCTGAATTAAAATTGGGAGCTCAGCTAGGGTTTATGGGATGTCTCTCTGTGATCTAGTCCTACTGTTCAGAAGGCCTCTATGGGCTCTACACTAAAACACCTGATACAGACGGTATTAGCTACATACCTAGGCTACACCTGATACACAGACAGGTATTAGCTACATACCTAGGCTACACCTGATACACAAACAGGTATTAGCTTACATACCTAGGCTACACCTGATACACAGACAGGTATTAGCTTACATACCTAGGCTACACCTGATACAGACAGGTATTAGCTTACATACCTAGGCTACATCCCCAAATGGCAGTACATTCCCCTTTATAGCGCACTATGTGGGGAATAGGGTGAAATTTGGGACGCACACCTAAAGTTAGACAGACACGCCTTTCAGCCTTGTGTCCATGCAGGAGAAATCACACGTCTGGTTTTAGGTAGAAATAAATGTCTGCTTCCATTGGAGAGCGGAGTTGAGTTTGTTCAGTTTGAACACTTCCTTCCATTGGAGAGCGGAGTTGATTCTGTTCAGTTGTAACACTTCCTTCCATTGGAGAGCGGAGTTGATTCTGTTCAGTTTGAACACTTCCTTCCATTGGAGAGCTGAGTTGATTCTGTTCAGTTTGAACACTTCCTTCCATTGGAGAGCGGAGTTGATTCTGTTCAGTTGTAACACTTCCTTCCATTGGAGAGCTGACTTGATTCTGTTCAGTTTGAACACTTCCTTCCCTCAACCCTGACGTTGATGACGTCAGAGTCAATAGGTTGGTGTCTACACCGTAGAGAAGAGTGTCTATGTGGGCAACGTGATGTGTCTGGCTTGTGCCAGGTGTACAGGTGGAAACTAAGACATGGATCTCACAGCAAACACTATCGAGGGAGACAGGTCATGTTCAGTAGCTAGGGGGAGGTGGGTAGAAGCCTGACCATGTTCAGTAGATAGGGGGAGGTGGGTAGAAGCCTGACCATGTTCAGTAGATAGGGGGAGGTGGGTAGAAGCCTGACCATGTTCAGTAGATAGGGGGAGGTGGGTAGAAGCCTGACCATGTTCAGTAGCTAGGGGGAGGTGGGTAGAAGCCTGACCATGTTCAGTAGCTAGGGGGAGGTGGGTAGAAGCCTGACCATGTTCAGTAGCTAGGGGGAGGTGGGTAGAAGCCTGACCATGTTCAGTAGCTAGGGGGAGGTGGGTAGAAGCCTGACCATGTTCAGTAGATAGGGGGAGGTGGGTAGAAGCCTGACCATGTTCAGTAGCTAGGGGGAGGTGGTTAGAAGCCTGACTAGCTGTGTTGTATAGTAATGCATGGTTGATCTGTTCCCTGCATCGTGCTCAGTGAGGTTTCACTGTCTGAGAGGAGATCGGAGCCAACGTCAAGCTGATCTCCATTTAGACACTGTAGCTGTAGACAGACAGACAGACAGACAGAGACAGACAGACAGAGACAGACAGACAGAGACAGAGACAGACAGACAACGCAAGAGAGCAAGAGTGTGGGTGTGTGTGTGTGTGTGTGTGTGTGTGTGAGTGAGTGAGTGAGTGAGTGAGAGAGAGAGAGTGTGTGTGAATATGGTGTGTGTGGGTGGGGTGCTCCAGGAGTTGCCCTTTAAAGGTTCTTCTCCTAGCCGTCACCCCCCCACCCCCTTCCCTCATCCCCTCCCCTCACATTACCCAGTGACAACACATCAGGGGGGGTCGTCTCCTCCTCACCCTCTCATAGCCTCAGCAGACTCTCTGAGGAAAATACTAATTACCCCTTCTATCCACCACACACACACACACACACACACTGATATCAATTGTTTGAGAGTAAGGCTGACCACATTTAGTCGACTGGTTGATTGTTTGGTTGATAGGCTGTTGGGTCAACAGATTTCTTTAGTCGAACAGTAGCAAAAACAATAATAATATCATGGTGTACAAGACACCTGTCTGATTGGCTCCTGTCTGAGCGGACTGATCCATTGTGGAGGCCGTGGGGATGGCACAGTCCATCAGTCTAAGACAATGCGGCGGAGGCAGCAGCGGAGTTAGGAGACGAGAAAACAGCACTTGGGACGATAGGTTATTGACTAACTTTTAAATCTGCCTGGCTTTATAAATCATCCATATATTACACTATACTGTCTATACAAAAGTATGTGGACACCCCTTCAAATTAGTGAATTTAGGCTATTTCAGCCACACCCGTTGCTGACAGGTGTATAATATTGAGCACACCGCCGTGCAATCTCCATAGACAAACATTGGCAGTAGAATGGCCTGTACTGAAGTCCTCAAAGAATTTCAACGTGGCACCGTCATAGGATGCCGCCTTTCCAACAAGTCAGTTTAAATCAGATTTCTGGCCTGCTAGAGCTGCCCCGGTCAACTGTAAGTGCTGTTATTGTGAAGTGGAAACGTCTAGGAGCAACAACGGCTCAGCCGCAAAGTGGTAGGCCACACAAGCTCACAGAACGGGACCGCCGAGTGCTGAAGCGCGTAAAAATGGTCTGTCCTCGGTTGCAACGCAAACTACCGAGTTCCAAACTGCTTCTGGAAGCAGAATAACTATTTGTCGGAAGCTTCATGAAATGGGTTTCCATGGCCAAGCAGCCGCACACAAGCCTAAGCGTCGGCTGTAGTGGTGTAAAGCTCGTCCCCATTGGACTCTGGAGCAGTGGAAACGCATTCTCTGGAGTGATGAATCACCCTTCACCATCTGGCAGTCCAACGGACGCATCTGGGTTTGGCGGATGCCAGGAGAACGCTACCTGCCCAAATGCATTGTGCCAACTGTAAAGTTTGGTGGAGGAGGAATAATGGTCTGGGGCTGTTTTTCATGGTTTGGGCTAGGCCCCTTAGTTCCAGTGAAGGGAAATCTTAACGCTACAGCATACATGACATTGTAGCTGATTCTGTGCTTCCAACTTTGTGGCAACAATTTGGGGAAGGCCCTTTCCTGTTTCAGCATGACAATGCCCCCGTGCACAAAGCATAAATGGTTTGTCGAGATTGGTGTGGAAAAACTTGACTGGCCTGCACAGAGCCCTGACCTCAACCCCATTGAACACCTTTGGAATGAATTGGAACGCTGACTGCGAGCCAGGCCTAATCGCCCAACATCAGTGCCCGACCTCACTAATGCTCTTGTGGCTGCAGCCAATGTTCCAACATCTAGTGGAAAGCCTTCCCAGAAGAGTGGAGGCTGTTACAGCAGCAAAGGGGGGGACCAACTCCATATTAATGCCCATGATTTTGGAATGAGATGTTCAATGAGCAGGTGTCCACATACCTTTGGTCATGTTTGAGTGTTTGTTTAATAGCCTACTGACTCCGTGAGCACCAAGCCTCAGGCAACCACAACATGTCGGATAAACAATTTCACAAATTCGGCTGTTTTTTAATCTTTGCTATACTGTAATAAAAAAGGCTTTACAGTTTTTTTCCCCCCGTTAGAACAGCCTCTCTGGTATTACTGACCATTTATTTAGTATTTACACTTCAGAAAAATACCATCTATAATAATAATAATAATAAACATTTATAATAATAATAACCCTATTTTTTCTTAATCTCCTTATTGTTGTTATTATTGATATTATTATGATCATCATTATAATAATAAGTAATGTCGTTATCATTAGTAGGCTTGGTATAGCAGCCTTGTATAACCACCATCAAGAGCGTATCTTGTTAAGTCTTAATTTAGTCTTAAGTCTCTGTAGCTCAATTGGTAGAGCACGGCGCTTGTAATGCCAGGGTAGTGGGTTCGATCCCCGGGACCACCCATACGTAAAAATGTATGCGCACAGGACTGTAAGTCGCTTTGGATAAAAGCGTCTGCTAAATGGCATATTATTATTATTATTATTATTATTATAAATACCATAACTTAGGCCTATATTTCAATACTTATATAGGCTACTGTATCAATCAAATCATTCATTCGTTCATGTCATCACACAGCACGAGTCACTCATGATTGAAAAATTCAAATCAAGTTTTTAAAATAAAATAAAAGCGACACCTTGAATAATTCGCGTAAACAATAAATAATACGTTCCATTTCGGAAATTGTGAATGAATGCGACAGTTTTTAGTCTTTGCTGTAATAAAGGCTTTACAAAAAAAAAAAAAAACATTACAACAGACTCTCTGGTACGCTTATAACTGATTTAGTGTTGTTTACAGTGTTCCAAACAGTCTGAAAAAAATATATTGTAATCTAACAGCACCTGTTTGGCCACATAATATGCAGCAGCGCTCCTTGCCTTCTTTTTCTTGATCTCCAGTATTTTCCACAACTAGTCACCTTTATTCCACACATCTGACTTCCCCTTTACCTCCTGAGCAACCAGTAAACATTCCCCTTTACCTCCTGAGCAACCAGTAAACATTACCCTGTTTCCAGTTTATTTGTCACGTCCTCTGCATCCATTTTACTGTCACATGTGTTCGGAGTTTGTTATAACCAATTTATTGATGTGATTATGATATGCTATAGGTCAGGCCCTATTGGTCACGTGCATGCGATGCATACATGTGTCACGTAAAGAGAGCAATGGTTTAGGGAATGTTTTTCCTACAAAAATGAGGGATTTCGGTAACAGAACTTTTCAGTCGGAAATGTCTGTAATTATGTTGCAGCTTCAGCAACACGGACAGCGTGATAAACACGGCTGATGTTCTGTGGTGGTCGCTGCTAGCAGGGAGGAGAGAGACAATGGGTGCTAGTCACATA
The DNA here is from genome assembly GCF_020615455.1 of Coregonus clupeaformis. Classification (NCBI taxonomy): domain Eukaryota; kingdom Metazoa; phylum Chordata; class Actinopteri; order Salmoniformes; family Salmonidae; genus Coregonus; species Coregonus clupeaformis. The sequence goes on along the minus strand of NW_025536158.1, from coordinate 51,821 downwards.
GTCCCTCACTGTAAAAAAATTAATTATTTAACACAGCGCAACAAGTCTGAGCACAACCAAATCAATTGCGGTCAGACTCCCTCTAGCCATTTGTGTGTCTTAATTATTTCATCAAACAGATCGCTGAAAAGCATCAGGCAAGCTCAGAGCATATGGTTGATTTGATTAGAACACATAGGATGTGTCTGTATATGGAAAAACACGTTGTAAAATTTAGACCAATCGATTGGTTGAATCGGTCGAGAGTTGTCATAGGATGTGTCTATATATGGTCGACTAAGATAGTTTTTTTTTTGCCCCTAGTTGAATAAGACAAACATCTGTTGCGGTCGTGTCACCAACACGTACGAGCCATAAAACCCTGTAACACAGACACGTCCACAGTGATTGACAGACGTTCACAAAGACATCCAGACACACGTCCTGACTCCCCACCACGTCCTCCCAACCCTAACACACACACACACTCACCCCTACCTTGGATCCATCTACACTGATGATGCGGTAGCTGTTGCGTGTGGAGTCGTAGAAATAGGATACAGTGACTGCCTGTTTGCTGGCTGGGACCCAGTTCTTCTTGGTGGTCGGGTCAATCTGGAACACATGGGCTCTGGTGGTGAAGATCGGCTGCTCCCTGCACGAGAGAGAGAGCCAGAGAGAGAGAGCCAGAGAGCCAGAGAGCCAGAGAGAGAGAGAGAGAGAGAGAGAGAGAGAGAGAGAGAGAGAGAGAGAGAGAGAGAGAGAGAGAGAGAGAGAGAGAGAGAGAGAGAGAGAGAGAGAGAGAGAGAGAGAGAGAGAGAGAGAGAGAGCCAGAGAGAGAGAGAGAGAGAGAGAACAAAAAGAGAATTACTTGACACATTGGAAAGAACAAACAAAAAAACAGAGCAAACTAGAATGCTATTTGGCCCTAAACATAGAGTACACAGTGGCAGAATACCTGACCACTGTGACTGACCCAAACTTAAGGAAAGCTTTGACTATGTACAGACTCAGTGAGCATAGCCTTGCTATTGAGAAAGGCCGCCGTAGGCAGACCTGGCTATCAAGAGAAGACAGGCTATGTGCACACTGCCCACAAAATGAGGTGGAAACTGAGCTGCACTTCCTAACCTCCTGCCAAATGTATGACCATATTAGAGACACATATTTCCCTCAGATTACAGCGATCCACAAAGAATTCGAAAACAAACCCAATTTTGATAAACTCCCTTATCTACTGGGTGAAAAACCACAGTGTGCCATCACAGCTGCAAGATTTGTGACCTGTTGTCACAAGAAAAGGGCAACCAGTGAAGAACAAACACCATTGTAAATACAACCCATATTTATTTTCCCATTTGTACTTTAACTATTTGCACATTGTTACAACACTGTATATATACATAATATGACATTTGAAATATCTTTATTCTTTTGGAACTTCTGAGTGTAATGTTTACTGTTAATATCTATTTCACTTGATTTGGCAATGTTAACACACATTTCCCATGCCAATAAAGCCCTGAGAGAGTAAGAGAGAGTAAGACAGAGTAAGAGAGAGTAAGAGAGAGTAAGAGAGAGTAAGAGAGAGTAAGAGAGAGTAAGAGAGAGAGAGAGAGAGAGAGAGAGAGAGAGAGAGAGAGAGAGAGAGAGAGAGAGAGAGAGAGAGAGAGAGAGAGAGAGAGAGAATTAGGAGACCTCTAGTTTGGGTTGGAAGCTTCTAGTAATGAATGGTTTGGGGTGTTGGAAACTCCCATCTATTCTATTGGTCAGTCTAAGAGCACATGCGTGTATAAGGGTGCAAATACTGAAAGTAACAGGACTGAAAAACACTGAAGAACTAGATGTGACAGTTGAGTACTGAGAGAGAGCCATGTCAGTAGTTCTGTCTGCTGCAGCATTACCTATTCCTGTGGCAGTCCCCTGGGATGCCAGATTCTGAGTCTCCCTCCCAGTGGAGAGCAGGTGTTAATGTAACACTAACCCTGGTGTCACCTGGCAACCCACAGCCATTAGCACTTCATCAGTTCAAGCCTCTCAGAGGAGGGAAGGAATACACACAGGCACCACACTAAGCCCCATCAAGTCATAGGGAGCAGAAACGCCCAGTCTCAGAGGAGGGAAGGAATACACACAGGCACTACACTAAGCCCCATCAAGTCATAGGGAGCAGAAACGCCCAGTCTCAGAGGAGGGAAGGAATACACACAGGCACCACACTAAGCCCCATCAAGTCATAGGGAGCAGAAACGCCCAGTCTCAGGGGAGGGAAGGAATACACACAGGCACTACACTAAGCCCCATCAAGTCATAGGGAGCAGAAACGCCCAGTCTCAGAGGAGGGAAGGAATACACACAGGCACTACACTAAGCCCCATCAAGTCATAGGGAGCAGAAACGCCCAGTCTCAGAGGAGGGAAGGAATACACACAGGCACCACACTAAGCCCCATCAAGTCATAGGGAGCAGAAACGCCCAGTCTCACAGGAGGGAAGGAATACACACAGGCACCACACTAAGCCCCATCAAGTCATAGGGAGCAGAAACGCCCAGTCTCAGAGGAGGGAAGGAAAACACACAGGCACCACACTAAGCCCCATCAAGTCATAGGGAGCAGAAACGCCCAGTCTCAGAGGAGGGAAGGAATACACACAGGCACCACACTAAGCCCCATCAAGTCATAGGGAGCAGAAACGCCCAGTCTCAGAGGAGGGAAGGAATACACACAGGCACCACACTAAGCCCCATCAAGTCATAGGGAGCAGAAACGCCCAGTCTCAGAGGAGGGAAGGAATACACACAGGCACCACACTAAGCCCCATCAAGTCATAGGGAGCAGAAACGCCCAGTCTCAGAGGAGGGAAGGAATACACACAGGCACTACACTAAGCCCCATCAAGTCATAGGGAGCAGAAACGCCCAGTCTCACAGGAGGGAAGGAATACACACAGGCACCACACTAAGCCCCATCAAGTCATAGGGAGCAGAAACGCCCAGTCTCAGAGGAGGGAAGGAATACACACAGGCACCACACTAAGCCCCATCAAGTCATAGGGAGCAGAAACGCCCAGTCTCAGGGGAGGGAAGGAATACACACAGGCACCACACTAAGCCCCATGAAGTCATAGGGAGCAGAAACGCCCAGTCTCAGAGGAGGGAAGGAATACACACAGGCACCACACTAAGCCCCATCAAGTCATAGGGAGCAGAAACGCCCAGTCTCAGAGGAGGGAAGGAATACACACAGGCACCACACTAAGCCCCATCAAGTCATAGGGAGCAGAAACGCCCAGTCTCAGGGGAGGGAAGGAATACACACAGGCACCACACTAAGCCCCATCAAGTCATAGGGAGCAGAAACGCCCAGTCTCAGAGGAGGGAAGGAATACACACAGGCACCACACTAAGCCCCATCAAGTCATAGGGAGCAGAAACGCCCAGTCTCAGAGGAGGGAAGGAATACACACAGGCACCACACTAAGCCCCATCAAGTCATAGGGAGCAGAAACGCCCAGTCTCAGAGGAGGGAAGGAATACACACAGGCACCACACTAAGCCCCATCAAGTCATAGGGAGCAGAAACGCCCAGTCTCAGAGGAGGGAAGGAATACACACAGGCACCACACTAAGCCCCATCAAGTCATAGGGAGCAGAAACGCCCAGTCTCAGAGGAGGGAAGGAATACACACAGGCACCACACTAAGCCCCATCAAGTCATAGGGAGCAGAAACGCCCAGTCTCAGGTGATCACAGGGTATCAGAGTCCTGCTGGTCAGCTATTTTAATACACGGCTGCATTTAGACTAGGGCTGGTAATGGTGTAAGACGTCACGATAAGATATGATCAAACATACTTACAGTGAGGGGAAAAAAAGCATTTGATCCCCTGCTGATTTTGTACGTTTGCCCACTGACAAAGAAATGATCAGTCTATAATTTTAATGGTAGGTTTATTTGAACAGTGAGAGACAGAATAACAACAACAAAAATCCAGAAAAACGCATGTCGAAAATGTTATAAATTGATTTGCATTTTAAATGAGGGAAATTAGTATTTGACCCCTCTGCAAAACATGACTTAGTACTTGGTGGCAAAACCCTTGTTGGCAATCACAGAGGTCAGACGTTTCTTGTAGTTGGCCACCAGGTTTGCACACATCTCAGGAGGGATTTTGTCCCACTCCTCTATGCAGATCTTCTCCAAGTCATTAAGGTTTCGAGGCTGACGTTTGGCAACTTGAACCTTCAGCTCCCTCCACAGATTTTCTATGGGACTAAGGTCTGGAGACTGGCTAGGCCACTCCAGGACCTTAATGTGCTTCTTCTTGAGCCACTCCTTTGTTGCCTTGGCCGTGTGTTTTGGGTCATTGTCATGCTGGAATACCCCATCCACGACCCATTTTCAATGCCCTGGCTGAGGGAAGGAGGTTCTCACCCAAGATTTGATGGTACATGGCCCCGTCCGGTGAAGTTGTCCTGTCCCCTTAGCAGAAAAACACCTCCAAAGCATAATGTTTCCACCTCCATGTTTGACGGTGGGGATGGTGTTCTTGGGGTCATAGGCAGCATTCCTCCTCCACCAAACACGGCGAGTTGAAGCCAAAGAGCTCCATTTTGGTCTCATCTGACCACAACACTTTCACCCAGTTCTCCTCTGAATCATTCAGATGTTCATTGGCAAACTTCAGACGGGCCTGTATATGTGCTTTCTTGAGCAGGGGGACCTTGCGGGCGCTGCAGGATTTCAGTCCTTCACGGCGTAGTGTGTTACCAATTGTTTTCTTGGTGACTATGGTCCCAGCTGCCTTGAGATTATTGACAAGATCCTCCCGTGTAGTTCTGGGCTGATTCCTCACTGTTCGCATGATCATTGCAACTCCACGAGATGAGATCTTGCATGGAGCCCCAGGCCGAGGGAGATTGACAGTTATTTTGTGTTTCTTCCATTTGCGAATAATCGCACCAACTGTTGTCACCTTCTCACCAAGCTGCTTGGTGATGGTCTTGTAGCCCATTCAAGCCTTCTGTAGGTCTACAATCTTGTCCCTGACATCCTTGGAGAGCTCTTTGGTCTTGGCCATGGTGGAGAGTTTGGAATCTGATTGATTGATTGCTTCTGTGGACAGGTGTCTTTTATACAGGTAACAAGCTGAGATTAGGAGCACTCCCTTTAAGAGTGTGCTCCTAATCTCAGCTTGTTACCTGTATAAAAAGACACCTGGGAGGCAGAAATCTTTCTGATTGAGAGGGGGTCAAATACTTATTTCCCTCATTAAAATGCAAATCCATTTATAATGTTGTTATTCTGTCTCTCACTGTTCAAATAAACCTACCATTAAAATTATAGACTGATAATTTCTTTGTCAGTGGGCAAACGTACAAAATCAGCAGGGGATCAAATACTTTTTTCCCTCACTGTAGGTGCGATTCTCACAATTCTCAACCAAGATTTTATTGTTCCTAACATATTGCTCACTATAGGTCTGCTGCTGAGAGATGAGAGACATGAGAAAACTAATGTTGATCCGTCAGGGAAATAAAAGTGCTGAAAACATATTGGCTTACTATTTAAAGAGATGGAGAACAAGCTATACGATTTTTAAATAGCGCTAGCTAACGCTACCTACACTAGCAAAAAATGGTATTAAAATAATATATATATATATATATATATATATTTTTTTATTTTTTTTTTTTTTTTTTTTTTTATTTATATATATACACACACACACACACACACACACACACACACACACACACACACACACACACACACACACACACATACATACATACATATACATACACACACACAGTACCACTTAAAAGTTTGGACACCTACTCATTCAAGGTTTTTTCTTTCTTTTTACTATTTTCTACATTGTATAATAGTGAAGACACCAAAACTATGAAATAACACATATGGAATCATGTAGTAACCAAAAAAGTGTTAAACAAATCCAAATATATTTTATATTTGAGATTCTTCAAATAGCCACCCTTTGCCTTGATGACAGCTTTGCACACTCTTGGCATTCTCTCAACCTGCTTCACCTGGAATGCTTTTCCAACAGTCTTGAAGGAGTTCCCACATATGCTTAGCTCTTGTTGGCTGCTTTTCCTTCACTCTGCATTCCGACTCATCCCAAACCATCTCAATTGGGTTGAGGTCGGGGGATTGTGGAGGCCAGGTCATCTGATGCAGCACTCCATCACTCTCCTTCTTGGTGAAATAGCCCTTACACAGCCTGGAGGTGTGTTGGGTCATTGTCCTGTTGAAAAACAAATGATAGTCCCACTTCGACCATGAAGGCCTGATTTACACAGTTCCCTCTGAACAGTTGATGTTGAGATGTGTCTGTTACTTGAACTCTGTGAAGCATTTATTTGGGCTGCAATCTGAGGTGCAGTTAACTCTAATGAACGTATCCTCTGCAGCAGAGGTAACTCTGGGTCTTCCTTTCCTGTGGCGGTCCTCATGAGAGCCAGTTTCATCATAGCGCTTGATGGTTTTTGCGACTGCACTTCAAGAAACGTTCAAAGTTCTTGAAATGTTCCTGATTGACTGACCTTCATGTCTTAAAGTAATGATGGACTGTCGTTTCTCTTTGGTTATTTGAGCTGTTCTTGCCATAATATGGACTTGGTCTTTTACCAAATAGGGATATCTTCTGTATACCCCCCCTACCTTGTCACAACACAACTGATTGGCTAAAACGCATTAAGAAGGAAATACATTCCACAAATTAACTTTTAAGAAGGCACACCTGTTAATTGAAATGCATTCCAGGTGACTACCTCATGAAGCTGGTTGAGAGAATGCCAAGAGTGTGTAAAGCTGTCATCAAGGCAAAGGGTGGCTATTTGAAGAATCTCAAATATATTTTGATTTGTTTAACACTTTGTTTATTACATGATTCCATATGTGTTATTTGATAGTTTTGATGTCTTCACTATTATTCTACAATGTAGAAAATAGTAAAAATAAAGAAAACCCCTTGAATGAGTAGGTGTGTCCAAACATTTGACTGTATGTATGTATATACTTTTTATTTGGAGTCAAATATCGATATAATATCATCCAAAAATATCAATATGTCTCTATCAATTCTTCCCCCCTCAATAATGAAGACAGTTTACACCTCTGCAGCCCCCTGTTTCCTGTGTGTGTACTGTTTGCCATCTGGTGGGCATCTGTCAGGGAGATTATCACCTGTGCTTCTTCCATTTTGGACATCAAGGGTGTAGGCAACAAGGGTGTAGGCAACAAGGGTGTAGGCAACAAGGGTGTAGGCAACAAGGGTGTAGGCAACAAGGGTGTAGGCAACAAGGGTGTAGGCAACAAGGGTGTAGGCAACAAGGGTGTAGGCAACAAGGCCGTAAGATTTACACGTCAAAAGCTACATATTCCACATCCTAACAGAGGAAAATACGACTTTTCTACATCGGTAGTAATCGTTTCTTAAAGAAAAATTTAAACACTTTTCAATCAGTGGGAAAATGGTTATTGAATAGTATCTAGATGACCCCGATTTGATTATGATGTCATTTGAACGATACAGCTACAGGCATCTCTCCCAGCATGACTACATTACATTAGGACAAATTAACTCACAACCTCTGTTATTCAGGAACCATTTGAACAATGACTAAATGAGGGACAATCACAGCCACACACATACATTTAAAAACGTCCTCTTAGATCGATCGTCTGTTCAAATTTTATAAAGGACAATATCATTGAAAACAGGTATATGAGCTAGAGTCAGCTAGAGACAGAGCCAATAGGATTGACCTCCTGCCAGCCAGACCAGTCTTTTCTCTCACTCGTTCATTCTGTCATATCCTCAGAGGGCTCTGTGCATGTGTGTAGGTGTTGCCACACTCATGCAGAAAGCAAGGTGTGTGTGTGGGTGTGTGGCCACGCTCCCATCTCCCAGTAGACCGCCAGTTGTCAGTAAACACACAGGCTGAACACGCATTGCAGAGCAGAGCCACAGTCACGCAGTCCGTCCGTCAATCCTCACCTGGTCCTGCCACAATACAACACCACCTTCCATCCCTTCCTGTTACCACACTCTCTGTGGTTATATGTACATACTTGATTTTTTTACAATTCAAACCAGGAAATCAAACCAATGTAAATGCAGTATGTGATTGTACTGTAGTGTGGTTTTATGTGTGTGGAACCTATAGGTGTGGAAGAGAGTGACTCAGTTTTCTACACTGTGCACACACAACTTTCCTCCGTGGAGGACTATCCAGGACTACTTCATTCTATTTCAGTGCAACTTTATTGATAAGTACTCAGAGGGCGATAGGCATCGACTCCACAGGCCAGCAGAGATGCACAGTTTCATATTCCTTCCCTACTAAGGTATCCTAGGACGTAGACCTATACTAGGAGGTATCCTAGGACGTAGACCTATACTAGGAGGTATCCTAGGACGTAGACCTATACTAGGAGGTATCCTAGGACGTAGACCTATACTAGGAGGTATCCTAGGACGTAGACCTATACTAGGAGGTATCCTAGCAGGGCATGTACTAGGAGGTATCCTAGCAGGGCATGTACTAGGAGGTATCCTAGCAGGGCATGTACTAGGAGGTATCCTAGCAGGGCATGTACTAGGAGGTATCCTAGCAGGGCCTGTGAAGCCAGTAGGAGTAAACACGTCTGCTCGTTATAATGTGTAACAGTAGGAAGCTAATGCTGCTGTTATTTTGGGGGCATATCTCATGGCTCATCGCCTCCCAGCGATATGGAGCGTTCTGGGAGTGTGTGTCTGTTCCTCACAGTGTTCTGTGTGTGTGTGTGTGTGTGTGTGTGTGTGTGTGTGTGTGTGTGTGTGTGTGTGTGTGTGTGTGTGTGTGTGTGTTCTGTCTGTCTCTCTAGCGGTACTGATTATGTGTCTGTAGCTCACAGTGGAGGGCTGAGCAGTGAAAACACTCTTAGGGAAGATGGAAGAGCAGAATTAGGCATCTTATTAAACTTTCATGATCTGGTCTGACAAATCAGTGAGGAAACCCGGCTCCTCTTAACGCACACACACACACACTGTACACACACGCACACACACACACACACACGCACACACATACACACTGTACGCACACACAGCTCCTGTTCATACACACGCTCACACACCTCTCATGTTAGATCTGTCAAGCACACACACACACTACCTCACGTTCACACCCTTCACACTAAATCTGTGTCAACAGCACTGCCGGTTTAGATAATAGGAGCCGAGTTGGCTGGATTCATGCATTCACAAAATCTCTCCTCACACTCTTTCCTTTCCTCACCTCTTCCTCTCATCCCCTCTTCCTCTCATCCCCTCTTCCTCCCATCTCCTCCCCGCTTCCTCTCGTACTACAGAACATTAAAGTTGAATACACAAAGTGCTGGAGCAACTGCAGTCGGACCACTAGGACAGACAGACAGACACTAGGACAGACAGACAGACACGGCAGCAATGGGCCATTGAGCTAATAATATCATCAGGATTATGGTCCTCAAAGAAATGAAAGCCTTCCTAATAAATTCACTGTCCGCATAATCCTAATCTCAACTCTAATCTGTTTGGAATAATACCCTTTATGCAGATCACTGTTGTGCCGTTTTCAACAGGGGCGGGCGCACAGACACAGAAAGACCTGACCTTTTGAACAAGATGGCGCTGACAGACATAGTCTGGAGCCAGCTATAATAGACATTACCTCTGTCTGGAGCCAGCTATAATATAGTATATATATAGTTGTATTTATTCGCACACACAGGAAAGGGAAGAGAATGGTCAATCACACTGCGTGCATACTGTACACACACACACACACTTATCCATGCCCCCACATTTAAATACACAGAGCAGACATGGAGTTAAATAAGATATACTACAGTACAGTCTCTCAACACAACCACATCAGTCAGATGGGCAGAGAGCACTGACTGGAATATATAGGAGGAGAACAATTACAAGAAAGGTGACAAGAGGAGCTAAATCTGTGGCTTTCAGAAGGCATTTTGAGGACTTTTGGAGGGTTTTCTGATCTCTCGCTCTCGCTCCCTCCTTCTCTCCCTCTCCTCCCGCCCCCATCTGGTGCGGCTGAATTTAAATAATTTACAGGTGAGTGGGTAATGAGCTCTCCTCTAGAGAACCAGGACCGACTGTCCGTCTGTCTCTCCTCTAGAGAACCAGGACCGACTGTCCGTCTGTCTCTCCTTTAGAGGACCAGGACCGACTGTCCGTCTGTCTCTCCTCTAGAGAACCAGGACCGACTGTCCGTCTGTCTCTCCTCTAGAGAACCAGGACCGACTGTCCGTCTGTCTCTCCTCTAGAGAACCAGGACCGACTGTCCGTCTGTCTGTCTCTCCTCTAGAGAACCAGGACCGACTGTCCGTCTGTCTGTCTCTCCTCTAGAGAACCAGGACCGACTGTCCGTCTGTCTGTCTCTCCTCTAGAGAACCAGGACCGACTGTCCGTCTGTCTTTCCTCTAGAGAACCAGGACCGACTGTCCGTCTGTCTCTCCTCTAGAGGACCAGGACTGAGTCACTGTCTGTCTGGACATCTATCGCTCAGACTGTCCACACCGTCTGTCCACACCGTCCGGTCTCTCTGTATGTCTAGACACTATTCCTTGGCCTTAACACAAAAAATACCATTTATGCTTGCTCCGGGAAATGTGATTAGGACGTTCCGTACAGAGGGTGTGATGCAATTGCAGAGCCTCCGGTGGCCAAATCGAGCTCCATACCGCATCACAAGGCAGTAGGCTACGCGCAAACGTTCATTCCATAATGCAATTAGCGGGGAAAAACACTGTTGTTGTCAAAATGGTACTGCACATGCGAGCAGGTTTCATGCGACAGATAAAAATATCCGTTAGAAATGTAGAAAGAGAGGAGATCTAAATTAGGCTACTTTGAAGCAAGGTAAGACATGCCCCTCATAATATGTATTAAAACGTTCAGGTTTCAAAACAATTAAGTACATGTTTTCAAAATGCACACTGCCTCCAGCTCATTGCAGAGTGGTGTGTGACGCGCCGATGAAGCCGGCCTTCCGTTGCCGTTTGGTCTTGAAAGCACCACTAGATGATGCAGCAGCAGATCTCGTGCTTTCTGACAGATGTTCCACTCAAAAGGCTCTGTATCTAAATGTATATGCTGTCCGTGTGTGATAAATAAGATGCATACCAAATATACTGTACACACGTGCCAATTTAATTTCCACTAAATTATGCAAATTAACCTATAGACCGATAAGCATGACCAGTCAAATGTATTTCCATCAATGAAGAGGCTAATAAACATTATTATTTTGCAATGGGATTTTTTTGCTTCTTCTCCAGGACAATTGGCCCGGCGTGAATTTTATTTAATCGGCTTTTAAAGAATTGTAAAAATCAGACAAAAGCCGGCTATTACCGGCTAACGGAAACTCCGCTCCGTATAGCTCCGCCTTGACATGATTGGGTGACGGTAGGCGTAAACACAAACTCACTTCCTTGACAACAGCCTTGACAACAGCTCTGCGAAGCGTAAGGAGTATGGATGCCCTGACTTCTGCAGAGGCCGTATCCCAGTAAAACGCTGTACGGACACTGAAGACATCGGATTGACCATACAGAGCCTTTTAGGAAGAGGGCCACAGACTACCAGACTGTGTCAACAACTCATCTCACATATTATCAATGTTTTTATCGTATCAGATAAAGTGACATAAAAAGACAAAGTGACATGGCTGGATCTGCATTTTACTAATTAAATAATTAAAATCAGTGTAATATGTGACTTCATACATCCACCACTGATGAGTTGAGGCCACAGTGAGAGCCTGTATGGCTGCATTGCTAACCTCTGTAGTATAGCAGCACCGTGTTAGCGTGTCGTGCTAACCTCTATAGTGCAGTAACAGCACCGTGTTAGCGTGTCGTGCTAACCTCTGTAGTGCAGCAGCACTGTGTTAGCCTGTTGTGCTAACCTCTGTAGTGCAGCAGCACCGTGAACGCGTCAGTTAGCATGTTGTGCTAACCTCTGTAGTGCATCAACAGCACTTTGTTAGCGTGTCATGCTAACCTATGTAGTGCAGTAACAGCACTGTGTTAGCGTGTCATGCTAACCTCTGTAGTGCAGCAGCACCGTGAAAGCGTCAGTTAGCATGTCGTGCTAACCTCTGTAGTGTAGCAGCACTGTGTTAGCGTCAGTTAGCATATCGTGCTAACCTCTGTAGTGTAGCAACACTGTGTTTGCGTCAGTTAGCGTGTCGTGCTAACCTCTGTAGTGCAGCAGCACTGTGTTAGCGTGTCGTGCTAACCTCTGTAGTGCAGCAACAGCACTTTGTTAGCGTGTCGTGCTAACCTCTGTAGTGCAGCAAAAGCACTTTGTTAGCGTGTCGTGCTAACCTCTGTAGTGCAGTAACAGCACTGTGTTAGCGTGTCGTGCTAACCTCTGTAGTGCAGTAACAGCACTGTGTTAGCGTGTCGTGCTAACCTCTGTAGTGCAGCAGCACCAGGCATTATCTACCTCAGAGGAATAAGACACAGCCAGGCAGGAAGGCAGTAATGTTAAGTAATGCATGAATAAGCTTCATAATCTATCTGGTCTTTCCTCTCAAGCCTTGTTAATGTTTTAGTTGACTCACCACTCACACAACCCCTCTTCCTCTACCGTTTTACCTAAAAAGCATATTCCCCATTCAGTACATAGCAAGGAGAGATCAGTCAGGAGCATATTCCCCATTCAGTACATAGCATGGAGAGATCAGTCAGGATATTTCAGAGAGCGTTAGCTTGATAATAATAATAATAATAATAATAATAATAATAAGCCATTTAGCACACGCTTTTATCCAAAGCGACTTACAGTCATGCGTGCATACATTTTTGTGTATGGGTGGTCCCGGGGATCGAACCCACTACCTTGGCGTTACAAGCGCTGTGCTACAGAGGACCACTTGATGAACTAGTAGAGGATCCAACTATTTAAGGAGCAAGACAGTTTCAGGATGTTATGTTTAGATGGGTTAGACTATGTTATAAATATATGACTATATCAAGGAGAGAGAGAGGCTCCCGGCCATATATCTTAAGCAGCATATGGGGTTCGAACTGTGATATAGCATAAAGGCTTTCAGTCATGTCATATTTGTATTCTGTAGGCAATCCCTGTACAGTACATACCTGTACAAATACAATCCCTGCACATTACATACCTGTACAGATACAATCCCTGTATTGACCATTGACAGGTCAATAGGGTTATTAGCTGGTGGTTTTAGGTATGGTTTGCTGTGTCAGTGGCAGAACAGGCGACTGTCAGTTGTTCAAACAACCTGACCTACATTCTACACTCTAGATTAGAACCTTGAACCATTCTAAAGTGATTCTAAAACCATTCCAGTTGCATTCCTAAAAAACACCATCAGATTACACACCTCATTTAACAAAGAAACCTGAGGCTTTAACTTCGGGTGAGAGTTGCACTTTCACTGTAAATGATTTGCTGCTGTGGTCAACTATGCCTCTGCCTATCCCTGTTCTCTCCTCTCTGCACAGGCTACACAAACGCACCACACCGCGTGGCTGCTGCCTCTCTAACCTGGTGGTCCCTGCACGCACCACCCACGTGGAGTTCCAGGTCGCAGGCAGCCTCTGGAACTGCCGTTCTGCTGCCAACAAAGCTGACTTCATCCCAGCCTATGCCAACCTCCAGTCCCTCGACTTCCTGGCGCTGACGGAAACATGGATCACCACTGAAAACACTGCTACTCCTACTGCTCTCTCCTCGTCTGACCATGTGTTCTCACATACCCCGAGAGCATCTGGTCAGAGGGGTGGTGGTACAGGAATCCTCATCTCTCCCAAGTGGACATTCTCAATTTTTCCCCTAACCCATCTGTCTATCTCCTCATTTGAATTCCATGCTGTCACAGTCACTAGCCCATTTAAGCTTAATATCCTTGTCATCTATCGCCCTCCAGGTTCCCTTGGAGAGTTCATCAATGAGCTTGACGCCTTGATAAGTTCCTTCCCTGAGGATGGCTCACCCCTCACAGTTTTGGGGGATTTCAACCTCCCTATGTCCACATTTGACTCATTTCTCTCTGCCTCCTTCTTTCCACTCCTCTCCTCTTTTGACCTCACCCTCTCACCGTCCCCCCTACTCACAAGGCAGGCAATACGCTTGACCTCATCTTCACTAGATGCTGCTCCTCTACTAATCTCACTGCAACTCCCCTCCAAGTCTCTGACCACTACTTTGTTTCCTTTTCTCTCTCGCTCTCCTCCCACACTACTCACTCTGCCCCTACACAGATGGTAATGCGCCGCCGCAACCTTCGCTCTCTCTCTCCCACTACTCTCTCCTCTTCCATCCTATCATCTCTTCCCTCTGCTCAATCCTTCTCCCTCCAATCTCCTGATTCTGCCTCCTCAACCCTCCTCTCCTCCCTTTCTGCATCCTTTGACTCTCTGTGTCCCCTATCCTCCCGGCCGGCTCGGCCCCTCCCCTCCAGCTCCGTGGCTTGATGACTCATTGCGAGCTCACAGAACAGAGCTCCGGGCAGCGGAGCGGAAATGGAAGAAAACTAAACTCCCTGCCGACCTGGCTTCTTTTCACTCCCTCCTCTCTACATTTTCTTCATCTGTTTCTGCTGCTAAGGCCACCTTCTACCACTCTAAATTCCAAGCATCTGCCTCTAACCCTAGGAAGCTCTTTGCCACATTTTCCTCCCTCCTGAATCCTCCTCCCCCCCTCCTCTCTCTCTGTGGATGACTTCGTCAACCACTTTGAAAAGAAGGTTGACGACATCCGATCCTCGTTTGTTAAGTCTAATGACACTGTTGGTCCTGCTCACACTGCCCTACCCTATGCTCTGACTTCTTTCTCCCCTCTCTCTCCAGATAAAATCCTGCGACTTGTGACTGCAGGCCGCCCAACAACCTGCCCGCTTGACCCCATCCCCTCCTCTCTTCTCCAGACCATCTCCGGTGACCTTCTCCCCTACCTCACCTCGCTGATCAACTCATCCTTGACCGCTGGTCATGTCCCTTCCGTCTTCAAGAGAGCGAGAGTTGCTCCCCTTCTCAAAAAACCAACACTCGACCCCACTGATGTCAACAACTACAGACCAGTATCCCTTCTTTCTTTTCTTTCCAAAACTATTGAGCGTGCCGTCTTTAGCCAACTCTCTTGCTATCTCTCTCAGAATGACCTTCTTGATCCAAACCAATCAGGTTTCAGGACTGGTCATTCAACTGAGACTGCTCTTCTCTGTGTCACGGAGACTCTCCGCACTGCTAAAGCTAACTCTCTCTCCTCTGCTCTTGTCCTTCTAGACCTGTCTGCTGCCTTTGATACTGTGAACCATCAGATCCTCCTCTCCACCCTCTCCGAGCTGGGCATCTCCGGCGCGGCTCACTCCTGGATTGCGTCCTACCTGACCGGTCGCTCCTACCAAGTGGCGTGGCGAGAAGCTGTCTCCGCACCACGCGCTCTCACCACTGGTGTCCCCCAGGGCTCAGTTCTAGGCCCTCTCCTTTTCTCCCTATACACCAAGTCACTTGGCTCTGTCATATCCTCACATGGCCTTTCATATCATTGCTACGCTGACGATACACAACTAATCTTCTCCTTTCCCCCTTCTGATAACCAGGTGGCGAATCGCATCTCTGCATGTCTGGCAGACATATCAGTATGGATGACGGATCACCACCTCAAGCTGAACCCTGGCAAGACGGAGCTGCTCTTCCTCCCGGGGAAGGACTGCCCGTTCCATGATCTCGCCATCACGGTTGACAACTCCGCTGTGTCCTCCTCCCAGAGTGCGAAGAGCCTAGGCGTGACCCTGGACAACACCCTGTCGTTCTCCGCCAACATCAAGGCGGTGACCCGCTCCTGCAGGTTCATGCTCTACAACATTCGGAGAGTACGACCCTGCCTTACACAAGAAGCGGCACAGGTCCTAATCCAGGCACTTGTCATCTCCCGTCTGGACTACTGCAACTCGCTGTTGGCTGGCCTCCCTGCCTGTGCCATTAAACCCCTACAACTCATCCAGAATGCCGCAGCCCGTCTGGTGTTCAACCTTCCCAAGTTCTCTCACGTCACCCCCCTCCTCCGCACACTCCACTGGCTTCCAGTTGAAGCTCGCATCCGCTACAAGACCATGGTGCTTGCCTATGGAGCAGTGAGGGGAACGGCACCTCTGTACCTTCAGGCTCTGATCAGTCCCTACACCCAAACGAGGGCATTGCGTTCATCCACCTCTGGCCTGCTGGCTCCCTTCCTCTGCGGAAGCATAGCTCCCCCCTCAGCCCAGTCAAAACTGTTCGCTGCTCTGGCACCCCAATGGTGGAACAAGCTCCCTCACGACGCCAGGACAGCGGAGTCACTCACCACCTTCCGGAGACATTTGAAACCCCACCTCTTTAAGGAATACCTGGGATAGGATAAAGTAATCCTTCTAACCCCCCCCCAAATTGTAAAGTGGTTATCCCACTGGCTATAGGGTGAACGTACCAATTTGTGAGTCGCTCTGGCTAAGAGCGTCTGCTAAATGACGTTAATGTGCCCTTGAGCAAGGCACTTGACCCTAATTGCTCCTGTAAGTCGCTCTGGTTAAGAGCGTCTGCTAAATGACTAAAATGTAAAATGTAAATGTAAATGCAATATAAAGTTGTATATATAGCCTCCCTACTGTTATTTTATTTTCCTTCTGCTCTTTTTTTCTCAACACTTTTTTGTTGTTGTTTTATTTTACTTTTTTATTAAAAATAAATGCACTGTTGGTTAAGGGCTGTAAGTAAGCATTTCACTGTAATGTCTGCACCTGTTGTATTCGGCGCATGTGGCCAATACATTTTTATTTTATTTTAGTCATTAAAACTTGTTTTTCAACCACTCTACACATTTCTTGTTAACAAACTATAGTTTTGGCAAGTCGGTTAGGACATCTACTTTGTGCATGACACAAGTAATTCTTCCAACAATTGTTTACAGACAGATTATTTCACTGTATCACAATTGCAGTGGGTCAGAAGTTTACCTACACTAAGTTGACTGTGCCTTTAAACAGCTTGGAAAATTCCAGAAAATGATGTCATGGCTTTAGAAGCTTCTGATAGGCTAATTGACATCATTTGAGTCAATTGGAGGTGTACCTGTAGATGTATTTCAAGGCCTACCTTCAAACCTCAGTGCCGCTTTGCTTGACATCATGGGAAAATCAAAAGAAAATCAGCCAAGACCTCAGAAAAAAAATTGTTGACCTCCACAAGTCTGGTTCATCCTTGGGAGCAATTTCCAAACGCCTGAAGGTACCACGTTCATCTGTACAAACAATAGTACGCAAGTATAAACACCATGGGACCACAAGGCCGTCATACTGCTCAGGAAGGAGACACATTCTGTCTCCTAGAGATGAACGTACTTTGGTGCGAAAAGTGCAAATCAATCCCAGAACAACAGCAAAGGACCTTGTGAAGATGCTGGAGGAAACAGGTACACAAGTATCTATATCCACAGTAAAACGAGTCCTATATCGACATAACCTGAAAGGCCGCTCAGCAAGGAAGATGCCACTGCTCCAAAACCGCCATAAAAAAGCCAGACTACGGTTTGCAACTGCACATGGGGACAAAGATTGTACTTTTTGGAGAAATATCCTCTGGTCTGATGAAACAAAAATAGAACTGTTTGGCCATAATGACCATCATTATGTTTGGAGGAAAAAGGGGGTGGCTTGCAAGCCGAAGAACACCATCCCAACCGTGAAGCACGGGGGTGGCAGCATCATGCTGTGGGGGTGCTTTGCTGCAGGAGGGACTGGTGCACATTATGTGGATATATTGAAGCAACATCTCAAGACATCAGTCAGGAAGTTAAAGCTTGGTCGCAAATGGGTCTTCCAAATGGACAATGACCCCAAGCATACTTCCAAAGTTGTGGCAACATGGCTTAAGGACAACAAAGTCAAGGTATTGGAGTGGCCATCACAAAGCCCTGACCTCAATCCTATAGAACATTTGTGGGCAGAACTGAAAAAGCGTGTGCGAGCAAGGAGGCCTACAAACCTGACTCAGTTACACCAGCTCTGTCAGGAGGAATGGGCCAAAATTCACCCAATTTATTGTGGGAAGCTTGTGGAAGGCTACCCGAAACGTTTGACCCAAGTTAAACAATTTAAAAGGCAATGCTACCAAATACTAATTGATTGTATGTAAACTTCTGACCCACTGGGAATGTGATGAAAGAAATAAAAGCTGAAATAAATCATTCTCTCTACTATTATTCTGACATTTCACATTCTTAAAATAAAGTGGTGATCCTAACTGACCTAAGACAGGGAATATTTACTAGGATTAAATGTCAGGAATTGTGAAAAACTGAGTTTAAATGTATTTGGCTAAGGCGTACGTAAACTTCCGACTTCAACTGTATAGTCTGTGAGTTTAAAGGCAAGCTCTGACTGCTGGCGGCACAGTTCAATGCACCAAAAGTCAATGTACCAAAACAGTTCAACAATACCTCTACTGAAGTCATAAAACCTGTACTGAAGTCATAAAACCTGAGAACAGATTCATCGTAACTTTACCTGGCTGCGCTGACAGGCAGCCTGGAACATTCCTTAAATACCTGAAGAGAGGGAACTATCTATGAAATGTTGCTGTACCTGTTCCAGATATGAAAACACTGTCACTGCACACACACACACACACACACACACACACACACACGAAGCAGATAGGCATTGCACGCACACACAGGTCTGTCTTGTTCAATGCTACAGTAGGTTTCTGTGTTTGGTTAATTTCCTCCCCTTGTCTTAAGCAATACCACCAATTATGCAAAACCTCTCCACTTCTTTGAACATGATGCTCCTAAACTTTTACTGCTCTAAATCCATACATCGTCTGGTCCAGTTAAAACCTACAGACTCAGATGCAGCACTTGATTCAGCAGCCCTAAGCGGCGGGGGGAGGCCGTGTTCCCATTTTCAACCATTTCATGTGTCTGACGGTAGAACTCCGCCTACTGCGGGCCAATCAGATAGCTCCGAACACCGTGTCTGCACTGTTTCCTCAAGCCACAGACTATAAAAAGAAGCCCAGAACGGACAGCAAAGCTGATAATACTGTGATAATACATTTAAAACCATGTCTAGAGAGAGACTCAATGAATACAGCAGAGAGCTGCTGTTGTTATGAGTAAATTCATGTAAAAAAAAAAATATTCAGCACCGTCAACCCTTTGCTCAACACTTTTATAGCCATAAAATGGGCTTTCTCCCTACTTCCACTCGCGCTACAACCAGCACTGAGCTGTAATGAGTATAGAAATATATAGACTATATATATATAGAAAAGTGTTCCGATAAGCTTAAGCTGTTTATTATCTGCTTTTATCTGTCTTTTTTCATATTGAGGAATATTTCACTTTCTCTGGCCATAGGAGTAACAACATGAATTGGTGCGTGAGGCAGAAATAATCAAAACAAATCAAATTTTATTGGTCACATGCGCCGAATACAACAGGTGCAGACATTACAGTGAAATGCTTACTTACAGCCCTTAACCAACAGTGCATTTATTTTAAACAAAAAAAGTCAGAATAAAACAACAACAAAAAAAGTGTTGAGAAAAAAAGAGCAGAAGTAAAATAAAATAACAGTAGGGAGGCTATATATACAGGGGGGTACCGTTGCAGAGTCAATGTGCGGGGGCACCGGCTAGTTGAGGTAGTTGAGGTAATATGTACATGTGGGTAGAGTTAAAGTGACTATGCATAAATACTTAACAGAGTAGCAGCAGCGTAAAAGGATGGGGTGGGGGGGCAGTGCAAATAGTCCGGGTAGCCATGATTAGCTGTTCAGGAGTCTTATGGCTTGGGGGTAGAAGCTGTTGAGAAGTCTTTTGGACCTAGACTTGGCACTCCGGTACCGCTTGCCGTGCGGTAGCAGAGAGAACAGTCTATGACTAGGGTGGCTGGAGTCTTTGACAATTTTGAGGGCCTTCCTCTGACTCCGCCTGGTATAGAGGTCCTGGATGGCAGGAAGCTTTGCCCCAGTGATGTACTGGGCCATACGCACTACCCTCTGTAGTGCCTTGCGGTCAGAGGCCAAGCAGTTGCCATACCAGGCGGTGATGCAACCAGTCAGGATGCTCTCGATGGTGCAGCTGTAGAATTTTTTGAGGATCTGAGGACCCATGCCAAATCTTTTTAGTCTCCTGAGGGGGAATAGGCTTTGTCGTGCCCTCTTCACGACTGTCTTGGTGTGTTTGGACCTGTCTTGGTGTGTTTGGTGTGTTTGGACCAGCAGCCCATAATGCGGTGTGAGTTTCGCCATCAGCTGGAAGACTGCGTCCACTTTTCTCAGCGGAGGGCGGGAGGGAGAGTGGAGGGCGGGAGGGAGAGCGGAGGGCGGGAGGGAGAGCGGAGGGCGGGAGGGAGAGCGGAGGGCGGGAGGGAGAGCGGAGGGCGGGAGGGAGAGCGGAGGGACGGTGAGTCGGGTGAGAGGCAGCCTCATCGTCGCTCCCTCCCTCCCCTCAGACTGACCATCAGACGCAGGCCATCAGTCCAGTACAAAATTCAAAATGATGCTCACTCAGCTATGCCTCATACAAATGATCTATTACCAGTGTGATCATATACCTAATTGTTGTACATATAATTTAAAAAATGGTCTGAGAAGAACAACATTGGCAGGCATTTTACATTTTAGTCATTTAGCAGACGCTCTTATCCAGAGCGACTTACAGTTAGTGCATACATTATTTTTTTTCATACCCCCTGTGGGAATCGAACCCACAACCCTGGCGTTGCAAACGCCATGCTCTATCAACTGAGCTATATCCAACATGCAGTGATGATGTATTGGGCCTATAGCCTATGGCCTACTGCACAAACCTCACTGCTACAGAACTGTTTTTAATTGGTTAATGTTGCACAGGGTTACGTTTCCTAAGTCATGTTAAAAAACTATCAGAGCTGTAGATCTCGGCTTGCATCTCGACTCAGAAAGTGATCTGGACTCAGAAAAGGTTGGTGACCACTGAGCACAAACTCAGGGCCATAACCTATTCAAACTCAGGGCCATAACCTATTCAAACAGAGGTTGTCTCCTGACTTGCAGCCACTACTAGGAGACCTTGTTGTTCTGTACAGGAAGTTCTCTGTTGGCCTAAACACTGTACTGTTGTCAGGTACACACACACCCCCCCTTGATTTCAGCTGCTCTCACTCTGAAGTCGAGAGAGAGAGAGACAGAGAGAGACAGAGACACAGAGAGACACAGAGAGAGACAGAGAGAGACAGAGAGAGACAGAGAGAGACAGAGAGAGACAGAGACAGAGAGATAGAGACAGAGAGAGAGAGAGAGAGAGAGAGAGAGAGAGAGAGAGAGAGAGAGAGAGAGAGAGGGAGAGAGTGAATAACGCTTTATTGAGACAATAGCAACAGTTGTTTTTTCCTGATGAAAAAAAGTCAGGACCAGACAAGAGGAGAGATTGTTGACACTGTTGTTTCTCAAGACATGGACAAGTCGGCATGGGCAGAGACAGGCTGGCACCCAGCCTATGGTCCATCCAGTTTAACTACAGTTTAAAAGATCACAATCAGGCCAGAGCACTTTAACAAACACCACATATTTGCAGTGGGATGTGTTCAGTGCTTTAGTGACAGTGGCTGATTAGGTGTATGGCAAACATGCAGCAGGGGGAAAAAGCAGAGCTTTGATGATAGCAAAGAGACATTTTTGAGAGGTTCTCGAGGGACAATACTGTTGCGTAAACTTGCAAAATGATCACGTCTCGAGTGCTAACTATGGAGGTTGTGCATGACACTCCCCCGACAGTTGCCATCCTCCAAGCAGGACGGTGTAAACAGAGTTGTCTCGTTCAGCCCAACACTCCTACAGTATAAATGGTAATAGCAGATGTTTCTGAAACAGCTGACATGTATAGACATTCTCCTTATATATATATATAGACTTGTTTTTATTGATTTTTTACCTGAAATTGTACCAACAGCCTGTTAACCTGTGGTCCTCTGTAGCTTATTTTTTATTTTATTATTATTATTATTATTATTATTATTATTATAACAACCTAGCTGCCTCCTGCCTGTTACACTGAGCCACGTAAAACTATGGAAGCCCGTTCCCGCCACCATTTTTAAAAAATGTCGATACTATCGCAAAATGTTTGACATGCGCAAGTCAAAACTATGTAAGTAAAACATTTTAAATAGCAGATCATACAAATATAATATGGTTTTCTCATTTGTAACATTGTGTGGTGATTTCAGAGGTGTCACCACAGGTCCCAGAGTGGTGGGGGGAGAATTGTTTTCCTGGGGCCCAAAGTTTTTCCTGATCTGACAGGCTACCCTAACCAGGTAAAACTCTGAGTATGATATAGTAATAAATCAGCTGTAAAAAAAGGGTTTTATAAAGGCTATGATGGGACCAGATTTTTCTAAATCAGGTCATATGGTAAAAAAAGAAAAACTCCTGGAAAAACTCCTGGCTCTAGGGAGGATTAAAACATTAAAATCAAGTCAAACAAATCATGAGGCGAATCAGTCTAAACAACAGTACCTTGTCCCTCTTTTCAATGCTTTTGTGTCAATATTTTTTATTAAACTAAATCTAAAGTGCTGGGGCAAATGCCAGCTCGCCATCAGTTTGCTGGCAGCGCTGCTGTGCTGATCTCTGCAACGTGGAGAGATGGAAATCACCACACAATGCTACAAATGAAGGAACACAACCGATATGTATCATCTATATGTATTTTATTTTTGGGGTGGCGGGACTGGGCTTCCATAGAAAACAGCTCGCCAGTGAATTATACCCACGTTTTCAGTCGCAATTAGCTTTTTGGCAGCTTTGAAGAATCTAAAATCTAAAACTTATTTTGATTTGTTTAACACTTTTTTGGTTACTACATGATTCCATATGTGTTATTTCATAGTTCTGATGTCTTCACTATTATTCTACAATGTAAAAAATAGTTTAAAAAAATAAAGAAAAACCCTGGAATGAGTAGGTGTGTCCAAACTTTTGACTGGTACTGTATGTAAATTGTAATTTCGGCCCGCTAACTCTATTCAGTGAGAATAAGCCCAAAACTCTCCATCTCCACCTCCACCCCTTCCCATCTCGTTTCTCTTCTGGCGGTACTGATAAGAACACAGAGGAACAGACGTCTGTGCGTAGGACCTATAAAGGATGAATGAACAAAAAAGGGGCATTTTATCCCAAATGTCCCGGAAGAGAGAACAAGAGAAGGGAGGTATGAGGCTGTGAGCAACAGAGATCTGGGTCACTCACTGCATATATTTGGACATAACACACACACACAAAAAAAAACGACACTTCCAGTTTTTTGGAGCACATTAATCTTTCAACAGTAATAATCTTAAACTCCACAACAAAGAGCACCTTACTTCCTGAAATATGACTGAAAAACATACAGATCATTCTGCTTTTTGGAACGCATTCACTTTGACACAGCTGAGTAATTTCTCGTCTGTGACCGAGGAACAGTGAATTATAGCTCTCTGTTAATTAATTATCATTAGTGAAATGAATCGAGATCGTCAGTCCGATGAGGGACGTCTCTCTCTCTCTCTGATCGGTTACTGGCACACACCAACCTGACAGTTGGCGTGTGCCACGCTGCAGAACCCAGCTCAGTGGGATAACAGTGATACCACCACCTGTGTGCCACGCTGCAGAACCCAGCTCAGTGGGATAACAGTGATACCACCACCTGTGTGCCACGCTGCAGAACCCAGCTCAGTGGGATAACAGTGACACCACCACCTGTGTGCCACGCTGCAGAACCCAGCTCAGTGGGATAACAGTGACACCACCACCTGTGTGCCACGCTGCAGAACCCAGCTCAGTGGGATAACAGTGATACCACCACCTGTGTGCCACGCTGCAGAACCCAGCTCAGTGGGATAACAGTGATACCACCACCTGTGTGCCACGCTGCAGAACCCAGCTCAGTGGGATAACAGTGATACCACCACCTGTGTGCCACGCTGCAGAACCCAGCTCAGTGGGATAACAGTGATACCACCACCTGTGTGCCACGCTGCAGAACCCAGCTCAGTGGGATAACAGTGACACCACCACCTGTGTGCCACGCTGCAGAACCCAGCTCAGTGGGATAACAGTGATACCACCACCTGTGTGCCACGCTGCAGAACCCAGCTCAGTGGGATAACAGTGATACCACCACCTGTGTGCCACGCTGCAGAACCCAGCTCAGTGGGATAACAGTGATACCACCACCTGTGTGCCACGCTGCAGAACCCAGCTCAGTGGGATAACAGTGATACCACCACCTGTGTGCCACGCTGCAGAACCCAGCTCAGTGGGATAACAGTGATACCGCCACCTGTGTGCCACGCTGCAGAACCCAGCTCAGTGGGATAACAGTGATACCGCCACCTGTGTGCCACGCTGCAGAACCCAGCTCAGTGGGATAACAGTGACACCGCCACCTGTGTGCCACGCTGCAGAACCCAGCTCAGTGGGATAACAGTGATACCACCACCTGTGTGCCACGCTGCAGAACCCAGCTCAGTGGGATAACAGTGATACCACCACCTGTGTGCCACGCTGCAGAACCCAGCTCAGTGGGATAACAGTGATACCACCACCTGTGTGCCACGCTGCAGAACCCAGCTCAGTGGGATAACAGTGATACCACCACCTGTGTGCCACGCTGCAGAACCCAGCTCAGTGGGATAACAGTGACACCACCACCTGTGTGTCACGCTGCAGAACCCAGCTCAGTGGGATAACAGTGACACCACCACCTGTGTGTTAATCCAAACAACTGCTCTGTTTCACTAATGATGTCATGGAGTCAGAGGGTAGGTCTGAGTCCCAAATGGCACCCTGTTCCCTACATAGGGCACTGGTCAAAAGAAGTGCACTATACAGGGAGGAGAGGAGAGAGGAGAGAAGGGGAGGGGAGGAGAGGGGAGAAGGAGGTGAGGGGAGAGGAGAAGGAGAGAGGAGAGGAGAGGAGAGGAGAGAAGAGAGAAGGGGAGGAGAGGGGAGAGGAGAAGGGGAGGAGAGAAGAGGAGAGAAGAGAAGAGAGAAGGGGAGAAGAGAAGAGAGAAGGGGAGAAGAGAGAAGGGAAGAAGGGGAGGAGAGGGGAGAAGGGGAGGAAAGGGGAGAAGGGGAGGAAAGGGGAGAAGGGGAGAATAGGTGAGAAGGAGGAGAGAAGGGAGGAAAGGAGAGAGGAGAGGAGAGAGGGGGAGGAGAGGAGAGGGGGAGGAGAGGGGAGAGGAGGAGAGGAGAGAAGGGGAGGAAAGGGGAGAAGGGGAGGATAAGTGAGAAGGAGGAGAGAAGGGAGGATAGGAGAGAGGAGAGAAGAGAGGAGAGGAGAGGAGAGGAGAGGAGAGAGGGGGAGGAGAGGGGAGAGGAGGGGAGGAGAGAAGGGGAGGAGAGAAGGGGAGGAGAGAGGAGAGGAGTGAGGGGGAGGAGAGGAGATAGGGGGAGGAGAGGAGAGGAGGGGAGAGTAGACCCCACAGAGCCCCAGGACAACAAAATTAGACCCAACCAAATCATGAGAAAACATAAAAGATAATTACTTGACATATTGGAAAGAATTAACAAAAAAACAGCGCAAACTAGAATGCTATTTGGCCCTAAACAGAGAGTAGACAGTGGCAGAATACCTGACCACTGTGACTGACCCAAACTTAAGGAAAGCTTTGACTATGTACAGACTCAGTGAGCATAGCCTTGCTATTGAGAGAGGCCGCCGTAAGCAAACCTGGCTACGTATTTCCCTCAGATTAATTTTGATAAACTCCCTTATCTACTGGGTGAAATACCACAGTGTGCCATCACAGCAGCAATATTTGTGACCTGTTGCAACAAGAAAAGGGCAACCAGTGAAGAACAAACACCATTGTAAATACAACCCATATTTATGTTGATTTATTTTCCCATTTGTACTTTAACTATTTGCACATTGTTACAACACTGTATATAGACATAATGACATTTGAAATGTCTTTATTCTTTTGGAACTTCTGAATGTAATGTTTACTGTTAATATTTATTGTTTATCTCACTTTTGTTTACTATCTACTTCACTTGCTTTGGCAATGTTAACACACGTTCCCCATGCCAATAAAGCCCTTAAATTGAATTGAGTTGAGGGGAGGAGAAAGTATGAGAGGGAAGGAGGGGAGAGGGGAACGGAGGAGAGGAGAGGGCAGTTCCATGGTAGCATCAAGCCATGCCAGATGACCCAAACCCCTCAACCATCTGGTGAGGAGCCGTCTCTCCAATCCTCCATCAGTCTGTCTGTCCCCTTTAATTGAGTAGCCGTGGAGTCCTCACTAAGACTTCAGCCCTGTCTCGCTCTCTCAGTCACATGACCGCGCTGACCCCCAACCTTACTGCCCTTTATTGGATATTTATCTTTTCACATCGTCCTTTCTAGCACGTTCCAGCAGCTATGGTGGATGCGTAACCAGGCCAGACCAGTTCAGCTTGGTAGTGTGAACAGAGTGTTAGGGGTGTGTGAGTACTGGGTAGGCAACAGCACAGCCACAACGCCTCCTTGTCACAGAGCCTAGTCAATGACCATAAGCCCTTTAACTGCTCTTACTTACTGTCTCTCTGGCTGGAGCAGGAGATTAGAATCTAGCTAACCCTGTACACATAGGGTCACAGCCCTCTCAGCTGGCCAACCCTGTATCAGGGACATAGCCCTCTCAGTGAGGGATTACTTTAAATAGAGAGCTCTTCCTCTCTCTGGTGATTTCTCTCTCTGTCCCACACTCTCTCTCCCTCTCTCTGTCCCACACTCTCTCTGTCCCACACTAGCTCTCCCCCACACACTATCTCTAGTAATCTCTCCCTGTGTCTCCCTCCCTCTCTCTCTCAATCTCTGTCTCTCTCCCGCTCTCCCTCAGTTTCTCTCTCTCTCCCTCCCTCCCTCCCGTCCGTCCCGTCCGTCTGTGTGCCCTCTCAGCCTGACCAGGGCAGGAGGATATCAGACAGAAATGAGAAGCTCCATCCGGTTGGTTTCCAGAACAAGACAGCATCACACTGCACAGCTTCTGAACTGCACTCTGGGTAATTTCCACAACAACTAATGTGACTGTGGCGTTTATGAGTGCCTGATTGGATTCCTATTGTCAAATCATAGTCCGTCTATACATCAGGGCCGAATTGTCTGAAATTTATGGATTAGGGATGGCACAACAGCAGTTTCGATACTCGTTAGTATCGTGGCAAGGAAACAAAACACAAAGCGGAATTAGCTTCTTTAGGAAAACAGCCCTAAATGTTGGAAACAAATATCATCATGTTGTCATCCAGTTACATGTATTTATTTTCCAAGCTATAGCACACAATATTTAACATAGAGCAGGTTTTTAAAGGACCAAAGAGTTGTCTGCTTCGTGTTTTCTTTTTTGCCGTGGAAAAAAAAAAATTGTGATACTGGTATAGTCACAGTCCTACTCACGATACGATACGTATTTGCCATTCTCATGATTCTATAAGTATTGCGATTCGATACTGCGATTTGATGTTCCAAACATATTGCTCGCTACATGTCTGCTGCAGAGAGGAGAGAAAAATGAGTTTTGATCAGTCGTGGAAATAAAAAAGTGCTGAAAACAGGTTGGAGAATAAAGCTATAGCTGCAGGTACAGCCGGCTAGCGCTAGCTGACGCTACCTAGCAAAAATAAATAAATACAAGTATCAATATAAGTATCGATCAAACTAGTCAGAGTCAAAGTATCGATATAATATCGTCCAAAATAATATTGCGATATGTAAACTATCGATTCCCCTCCATCACTACTATATATATATATATAGCTTACTGTAGTGCAAAACATAAAACAGACTGAATATGTGACAGATGAGAGAGAGCGAGGCACCATAGTTAATCTATAACCCCATCCTGAAGGGGAAACCAAGGCCGGGACCAGCACTACTAAAGATCAATATGTCCACACTCATCTACCCCCTTATCAAAAGTCATCTGAGCACTATCAATACTGTAAATTATTCATCTATTGCGTAATTTAAATTGTGATTCATGACGTTATCGGGCTGTGCTCCATGCCTGGTTCACACACACGCAACTGTAAAGGCACAATCTGTAGTTTAATTTATGTTTAAAAGTATTGAATAGGCAGGACTGACAGGCCTGTGCTGTACTCTGACTGGCTGAAATGGAACTGTTTGTTCTGTGTGTTTTGTTTGAGAAGTTACTGATTCCCCCTTTAAAAATGGATCTCCAAAGTATTGAGCTTCACTTCTGACGCCAGTATCATGGGCTACTGTATCCTCTACAGACCCTGACTACTTTGAACAGGAAATGTTTAATAATACATTCCTGGACTTGACAGACTATGAATTACAGGTGGAACAGGTGGAACAGACGAGATAATGAGAAGGTGTGATGACTATGAATTAATTACAAGGGAAGCTGAGACTACACTGAGTGTACAAAACATTAGGAACACCTAGGACTCTACAAGGTGTCGAAAGCGTTGCACAGGGATGTTGGCTCCATGTTGACTCCAATGCTTCCCACAGTTGTGTCAAGTTGGCTGGATGTCCTTTGGGTGGTGGACCATTCTTGATACACACAATAAACTGTTGAGTGTGGAAAAACCCAGCAGCGTTGCAGTTCTTGACAAAAAATACTACCATACCCCATTCAAAAGGCACTTAAATCTTTTGTCTTGCCCATTCACCCTCTGAATGGCACACATACACAATCCATGTCTCAATTGTCTCAAGGCCTAAAAATCCTTCTTTAAACCTGTCTCCTCCCCTTCATCTACACTGATTGGTGGCTTTAACAAGTGACATCAATAAGCTTTCACCTGGTCAGTCTGTCATGGAAAGAGTTTCTAATGTTTTGTAGACAGTGTATAGTAAGGTGTGGTGACTATGAATTACAAGGGGAACAGGTGGAACAGAGACTGTGATAAGAAGGCGTGATGACTGGTAAGGAAGAGGGAAAGAGAGCGATTAAAAGGAGAGGAGGTGGTGTGACCTCTCCTCTCCTCCCCCTCTCTCCTCTCCTCCTCACCTATTCGACGTTGCAGTAGGGTAGTTTCAGCAACCACTCCACCGCATGGCATAAGACTACGCTCCAAAGTCTTTCCCCTGCCACCTCACTGTTAGCCCCCTGCCTAAAATAAGTTGACTTCAGTTAAGTTTTGGTTTTCAGTTTAAAACCATATGGTTAAGGAGGACCTAGATGTTGATCGAGGGGTGATTTGTGGGTCTTTGCGAGCCCAGCCTGGAAAATGACTGCGCTAGGGGAAACACTGACACAGATACTGTATGCCGAGCTTCCTACAGCCCAGACTGGTTAGGGGAGTTGGTTCAGTACTGTGCCTCGAGTGACTCAGATCTGCTAGACTGGTTCCGTACACATACCAAGACTACCCTCGTGACTCTCTCTAAATGTGAAAACATACCAACATTCCTCTCCTTTCACTGCGCACAGACACTCAAATCATGAGCTGAACCTTCACACATCACACAGCGTCCAAACACATCTGACTCATTCATTGTTATATTAAAATACTGTTTCATTTTTTAGCCTAGGTACTAATTAAAATGCAACAACCTAAAAACACACACACCCATAATAATTTGATGACGGTGTCTAGTCACGATGACATGTCAACACTAGTCGTTGCAGCTGCATGGCTTCTTGTTGGCTGGTCCTCACTACATGTTCGTCGTCAAACCCACTGGCTCCAGGCCATCTATAAATCACTGCTAGGCAAATCCCCGCCTTATCTTAGCTCATTGGTCACCATAGCAGCACCCACCCGTAGTCTGCGCTCCAGCAGGTATATCTCACTGGTCATTCCCAAAGCCAACACCTCCTTTGGCCGCCATTCCTTCCAGTTCTCTGCTGCCAATGACTGGAACAAATTGCAAAAATCTCTGAAGCTGGAGACTCTTATCTCCCTCAATAACTTTAAGCATCAGTTGTCAGAGCACCTTACCGATCACTGCACCTGTACACAGCCCATCTGAAATTAGCCCACCCAACTACCTCATCCCTATATTGTTATTTATTTTGCTCTTTTGCACCCCAGTATCTCTATTTGCACATCATCTCTTGCACATCTAGCATTCCAGTGTTAATACTATTGTAATTATTCTGCACTATAGCCTTACCTCCATAACTTGCTACA
This sequence comes from Coregonus clupeaformis, assembly GCF_020615455.1. Classification (NCBI taxonomy): domain Eukaryota; kingdom Metazoa; phylum Chordata; class Actinopteri; order Salmoniformes; family Salmonidae; genus Coregonus; species Coregonus clupeaformis. The sequence continues at coordinate 21,615 of NW_025536158.1, read as the reverse complement.
TTTGCACACACTGTATATATATTTTCTGTTGTATTTCTGACTTTATGTTTTTTTTACCCCATATGTAACTCTGTGTTGTTTTTATTGCACTACTTTGCTTTATCTTGGCCAGGTCGCAGTTGTAAATGAGAACCTGTTTTCAACTGGCTTACCTGGTTAAATAAAGGTGAAATAAAAAATAAAATAAAAGTATCAAATACTTGTTCTCCCCACTGTAGTTGGTGAACCAGGCGAGGCAGTCATTTGAGAAACCAAGGCTATTTAGTCTGCCAATAAGAATGCGGTGGTTGACAGAGTCGAAAGCCTTGGCCAGGTCGATGAAGACAGCTGCGCAGTACTCTCTTTTATCGATCGCGGTTATAATATCGTTTAGGACCTTGAGCGTGGCTGAGGTGCACCCATGACCAGCTCGGAAACCAGATTGCATAACGGTGAAGGTACGGTGGGATTCGAAATGGTCGGTGATCTGTTTGTTAACTTGGCTTTCAAATTCTTTCGAATGGCAGGGCAGGATGGATATAGGTCTGTAACAGTTTGGATCTAGAGTGTCACCCCAGTTTTGTCTGCAAATTTTTAGAAAGAAAGGGTCCAGATTGTCTAGCCCTGCTGATTTGTAGGGGTCCAGATTTTTCAGCTCTTTCAGAACATCAGCTGTCTGAATTTGTGTAAAGGAGAAGCGGGGGGGGCATGGGCAAGTTGCAGCGGAGGGTGCAGAGCTGGTGGCTGGGGTAGTGGTAGCCAGGTGGAAAGCATGGCCAGCCGTAGCAAAATGCTTGTTGAAATTCTCGATTATTGTAGATTTATCGATGTTGACAGTGTTTCCTAGCCTCAGTGCAGTGGGGAGGAGGTGCTCTTGTTCTCCATGGACTTTACAGTGTCCCAAAGCTTTTTGGAGTTAGTGCTACAGGATGCAAATTTCTGTTTGAAAAAGCTAGCTTTTGCTTTCCTAACTGATTGTGTATATTGGTTCCTGACTTCCCTGAAAAGTTGCATATCGCGGGGGCTGTTCGATGCTAATGCAGTACGCCACAGGATGTTTTTGTGCTGGTCAAGGGCAGTCAAGTCTGAGGAGAACCAGGGGCTATATCTGTTCTTAGTTCTGAATTTTTTGAATGGGGCATGCTTATTTAAGATCGAGAGGAAAGCACTTTTAAAGAACAACCAGGCATCCTCTACTGACGGAATGAGATCTATATCCATCCAGGATACCTGGGCCAGGTCAATTAGGAAGGCCTGCTCGCTAAAGTGTTTTAGGAAGCGTTTGACAGTGATGAGGGGTGGTCGTTTGACCGCGGACCCATTACGGACGCAGGCAATAAGGCAGTGATCGCTGAGATCCTGGTTGAAGACAGCTGAGGTGTATTTAGAGGGTAAATTTGTCAGGATGATATCTATGAGGGTGCTCATGTTTACAGATTTTGGGTTGTACCTGGTAGGTTCGTTGATAATTTGTGTGAGATTGAGGGCATCTAGTTTAGATTGTAGGTTGGCCGGGGTGTTAAGCATATCCCAGTTTAGGTCACCAAGCAGTATGAACTCTGAGGATAGATGGGGGGCAATCAGTTCACATATGGTGTCCAGGGCACAGCTCGGGGCTGAGGGGGGTCTGTAGCAAGCGGCAACAGTGAGAGACATTTCTGGAAAGGTGGATTTTTAGAAGTAGAAGCTCAAACTGTTTGGGCACAGACCTGGATAGTATGATAGAGCTCTGCAGGCTATATCTACAGTAGATTGCAACCCCACCCCCTTTGGCAGTTCTATCGAGACGGAAAATGTTGTAGTTGGGGATGGACATTTCTGAATTTCTGGTGGCCTTCCTAAGCCAGGATTCAGACACTGCTAGAACATCAGGGTTGGCGGAGTGTGCTAACGCAGTGAATAACTCAAACTTATGGAGGAGGCTTCGGATGTTAACGTGCAAGAAACCAAGGCTTTTACGGTTACAGAGGTCAACAAATGATAGCGCCTGGGGAGAAGGAGTGATACTGGGGGCTACAGGGCCTGGGTTAACCTCTACATCACCAGAGGAACAGAGGAGGAGTAGAATAAGGATACGGCTAAAGGCTTTAAGAACTGGTCTTCTAGTGCGTTGGGTACAGAGAAAAAAAGGGGCAGATTTCAGGGCGTTGTAGAAAAGATTCAGGGCAAGGATATGGAAGGATATGAGTACAGTGGAGGTAAACCTAAGCGTTGGGTAACGATGAAAGAGATAGCATCATTGGAGGCACCGATTGAGTCGGTCTCCGCGTGTATGGGGGGTGGGACAAAGGAGATGTCTAAGGCAGGTTGAGCTGGGCTGGGGGCTCTACAATGAAACAGTACAATAAGAAATAACCGAAACAGCAATAAGCAAGGCATATTGACATGGGAGAGAGGCATAAAGCAATCACAGGTGTTATTTGAGAGAGCTAAGACAACAGCTGGTAATGGTGACAAAGTTTGGGCTGAGGCTAAACATAAACAGGATGCGGTACCGTATAAAGGAACAGTCCAGCAGGCATCAGCTGTATAGCTGAGTTATCATAAGGTCCGGTGAACAGCAATAGGAGAGTTCGGAGGTAGTTTGGGGGCTGCTACAGCACTGGCGAGCAAGAGGCCTGGCTTGCGTGTGCTAGCGGGCCGGGGCTAGCAGATGGATCTTCATGGTCGACGTCGTAACGGGAAGCCTGTTGAAACCACATCAGACGATTTCGTCGGCAAACCAGTCGTGTTGGATCGGCGGGGCTCCGTGTCAACACTAGGAGGTCCCGTCCGGTTGACAGAGAGGTAGATAGCCAGGAGATGGGCCTGGCTCGAGGCTAGCTCAAGGCTAACTGGTGCTTGCAAAGGGGCAATGGTAATTAGCCAACGACAACAGCCATTTGGTTGCAGCTAGCTGGTTGCGATGATCCAGCGCTAGGGTTCAGTGATTCCGGCAGAAAATACGATATGCTCTGGGTCGATAGCACGCTGTGCAGACTGGCCGACAAATTGTCCAGGCTAGAGCTAGAGCTGGCTGGTGGGTAGTGTAGGCCACGGACAATGGTGAAGACGCTAACGGTGGCTAATAGCAAGTAGCCATTCGGTTGCAGCTAGACTAGTTTCAGCTTAAGGTTCTTGACAAAAGTTATAAAGAAATAATAGAATCCTTTCCACGTTGGGTGAGGCGGGTTGCAGGAAAGTATATTTAGTTAAAGAATGAAAAGTAAAATTGAGAAATGTATACAAAATAGACAAAAAACTAAAAACCTGGCTTTTTACACAAGGACACAGAAAATAACACAACCACACTGCTACGCCAATCTTGGAATGAAGATTCAGATGCCTTGCCAACAGACAGCTGTTTGGCGTGAGGAGGTAAAGGCCAGATGCCTTGCCAACAGACAGCTGTTTGGCGTGAGGAGGTAGAGGCCAGATGCCTTGCCAACAGACAGCTGTTTGGCGTGACGAGGTAAAGGCCAGATGCCTTGCCAACAGACAGCTGTTTGGCGTGAGGAGGTAAAGGCCAGATGCCTTGCCAGCAGACAGCTGTTTGGCGTGAGGAGGTAAAGGCCAGATGCCTTGCCAACAGACAGCTGTTTGGCGTGAGGAGGTAAAGGCCAGATGCCTTGCCAACAGACAGCTGTTTGGCGTGAGGAGGTAAAGGCCAGATGCAGAAGGAGAAAAAGACATAACATCCTAAATATGATTTGATATTTTCCCTCTGGGAGTTATTTAGTAGCTTACCTATCCATCCAAATATGCATTTATTTATTTTTTATATTATCTATATGAATACTTCAGTATAGTAGCCTAACATTATCAAGATCATTCAATCTCAATGCTCAGACCACAAAGTAAAAAGATGCAGAGCAAAACAGTTAAAATGACTGATTTCAGATGACAAAGGCTCATAATTGTATCATGTAGCTAAACAACCACAACAACCCTACTGCATTACATCTATTACAGCGCCTTCAGAAAGTATTCACACCCCTTGACCTTTTCCACATTTTGTTGTGTTAGTCTGAATTGTAAATTGATTAAAATTGAGATTTTGTGTCACTGGCATACACACAATACCCCATAATGTCAAAATGGAATTATGTTTTTTTTTAGACATTTTTACAAATTCATTAAAAATGAAAAGCTGAAATGTCTTGAGTCAATAAGTATTCAACCCCTTTGTTATTGCAAGCCTAAATACGTTCAGGAGTAAAAATGTGCACAACAAGTCCCATAATAAGTTGCATGGACTCATTCTGTGTGCAATAATAGTGTTTAACATGATTTTTGACTTGGAGGTTATCCAATGCCTTGCAAAAGAAGGGTACCTATTGGTAGATGGGTAAAAAAAAAAAAATAGCAGACACTGAATATCCCTTTGAGCATGGTGAAGTTATTAATTACAGTTTGGATGGTGTATCAATACACCCAGTCACTATAAAGATACAGGCGTCCTTCCTAACTCAGTTGGTGGAGAGGACCACTCAGGGATTTCACCTTGAAGCCAAATGGTAACATTGAAACAGTTACAGAGTTTAATGGCTGTTATAGGGTTAAACTGAGGATAGATCAACGACATTGTAGTTACTCCGCAATACTAACCTAATTGACAGAGAGAAAAGAAGGAAGCCTGTACAGAATAAACATATTCCAAAACATGCATCCTGTTTACAACAAGGCACTAAAGTAAAACTGCAAAAAATGTGGCAAAGCAATTGACTTTTTGCCCCGAATACAAAGTGTTTGCGTTTGGGTCAAATCCAATACAACACATTACTGAGTACCACTCTCCATAGTGGTGGCTGCATCATGTTATGGGTGTGCTTGTAATCGTTACGGACTGGGGAGTTTTTCAGGATAAAAAAAGAAACGGAATGGAGCTAAGCACATGTATAATCCTAAAGGAAAACCTGGTTCAGTCTGCTTTCCACCAGACACTGGGAGATCAATTCACCTTTCAGCAGTACAATAATCTCAAACACAAGGCCAAATATATACTAGAGTTGCTTACCAAGACGACATTGAATGTTCCTGAGTGGCCTAGTTACAGTTTTGACTTAAAAATCGGCTTGAGAATCTATGGCAAGACTTGAAAATGGCTGTCTAGCAATGATCAACAACCGACTTGACAGAGCTTTAAGATTTTTTTTTACAATAATGTGCAAATCCTGAACAATCCAGGTGTGCAAAGCTCTTAGACACTTACCCAGAAAGATTCAGCTGTAATCGCTGCCAAAGGTGATTCTAACATGTATTGACTCAGGGGTGTGAATACTTATGTAAATTAGACATTTCTCTATTTAATTTGCAAAAATGTCTAAAAAAATGTTTTCACTATCATCATGGGGTATTGTGTGTAGATGGATGACACAATGTTTTATTTAATCCATTTTGAATTCAGGCTGTAACATCAAAATGTGGAATAAGTCAAGGGGTATTAATACTTTCTAAAGGCACTATATATCTAATGTTAAGAGCTGTATAGGAGACTCCCTCTATCCCCGTGGGCATCACATCACATCCCACACGCACACACACACACACACACTGCTCCCCCACCCACCCCCCTCCCTCTCTCTCTCTCTCTCTGTTTGCTTTGCGGCGGCTTGTTCATGCGTGGGCACAGTTGACTCTGGCACCTCTATTCTCCCACAGCAGAGCAGAGCTGGAGGGAATGACAGGGAAGATTCCACCTGCCTAGTCCAGCCACGCTAGCTGAGCCAGCGGTGTGAAGGCATCCATCCTTCCTTACACAGATCTCATCTGACTGGAGGATTCCACCTTCGGCCACTTTTCTTACTGAGATTCCACCTTTGGCCACTTGACACCAACAAACGCCCCATAATATCTGTCCCTCTGCCCTCTCTAAATCGTGGCATTGAATGGTTCAGCAGACTTTTAGCCCTCCATAACTGGCTACGAGACAATTGCAGCTCTGTGGGTGTAACATTCTTTGACATTTTTGATAATTTCTGGAAACAAAGCTTGTTTTATAAGGAGGATGGGATCCACCCAAATCATTTGGGTTCTTGGATCCTTCACAGCATTATAAGGCTGCGTTGAGACAATGACTTATCAATGCCCCAAGTCCAGCTCATTTAATCCCTACCATTGTGTCGCTGAGTTGTCATAATTATTCAGCAAATGTACATTATCCTAGGGGCGTTGGAAGACAATGTAAATAACCTAATTTATGTCCCTCTTACTGCCCTGAATGCCTCTGCTGTTCCTACAGCTATTTTACGCAGTACCCATATGCCTATGAACCAGAGTAATACTGTTAGCACTGAGGTGGTGTGCCCTAGTAGGAAGTCCACTGTGTGCAGCTCACCCTGCACTAATAAAAATAACCTGAGTATGTCTACCTCTGCTAAGTTTCCCAGTAACACAAGAAAAATAATCAAGCATCCCAGAAAAGTCTTAAAAAGAGCCCACGTTAACATATGTAGCTTAAGAAACAAGGTTCATAAAATCAATAATTTGCTAGTAACAGATGACATTCATATTCTGACAATCTCTGAAACTCACTTAGATAATACCTTTGATGATACAGTGGTAGCAATACAAGTTTATTTACAGAAAAGACAGAAATGCCAACGGGGGCGGTGTTGCGATATATATATATTCAGAACCACATTCCTGTAAAGCTTAGAGAGGTTCTCGTGTTAAATACTGTTGAAGTAATATGGCTACAGGTTCACCTGCCTCACCTAAAGCCCATTCTGGTGGGAAGCTGCTATAGACCACCAAGTACTAACAGTCAGTATCTGGATAACATGTGTGAAATGCTTGATAATATATGTGATATCAATAGAGAGGTATACTTTCTGGGTGATTTAAATATTGACTAGCTTTCATCAGGCTACCCACTCAAGAGAAAGCTTCAAACTGTAACTAGTGCCTGCAACCTGGTTCAGGTTATCAATCAACCTACCAGGGTAGTTAAACAGTACAGGAATGAAATCATCAACATGTATTGATCATATCTTTACTAATGCTGAAGAAACTTGTTTGAAAGCAGTATCCAAATCCATTGGATGTAGTGATCACAATATAGTAGCCATATCTAGGAAAACCAAAGTTCCAAAGGCTGGGCCTAATATTGTGTATAAGAGGTCATACAATACGTTTTGTAGTGATTCCTATGTTGCTGCTGTGAAGAATATTTGTTGGTCTGTGTTGTGTAATGACGAGCAAAAATGACTGTAAAAACTTAAATCCCCATGGATTGATGAGGAATTGAAAATGGTATAGTTGAGAGGGATAAGGCAAAAGAGACGGCAAATACGCCATGGCAGCAGCTAATGGGGATCCATAATAAATACAAATACTGACATAACAGTGTTTGCACTATATACACTATAAAGTAAACACTGTAAAATAGGACTGAAAATAACATCCGACAGAATTAAGTGCCTATGCAGTGTGCACTTCGATATAGGATGACCTCTCCTATAGGCCTATGGCACATTATGCAATCTATATGGTGTAGCAAATAACTGGGAGGAAAGTAACATATGTATCTTGTTAATTTCTAAGAGGTTTAAAATAGTAATATTTGTCATTAGCCTACAGGCTTCCTTAGAAATCTAAATATGTCAATCATTAAGTGACACTGTTTGGCTTTTTGAGACTTTTTGGGGCGGCAGGTAGCTTAGTGGTTAAGAGCGTTGTGCTAGTAACCGAAAGGTCGCAGGTTCTAATCCCCGAGCCGACTAGGTGAAAAATCTGTCGATGTGCCCTTGAGCAAGGCACTTAACCCGAATTGCTCTTGTAAGTCGCTCTGGATAAGAGCGTCTGCTAAATGACTAAAATGTAAATGTATAATTCTACATGGGAACCAGTTTTGCACCTTGTCCTGGTAAAATCTAAAATGTGCGTCTCTCTCTCTGGCACAAGGCTCAAATGCTATCAGACACGTTTTGGAGATAAGATATCACACTGAAGGGTTTGGAGAGGGAGGCATTCTCCACCGTATCACCTCTGGCGAGCCGTGCGCGCCCGCAGCGCACAGGGACACTTCACGCACGGGTACGCTTTCAATGCCAAGACAAGCTTTTGAAACGATTATTGTTATGCTTTAATTATTCACACATTCTATTCTAACCCTATAAAAAAATATGGGTAGGGTGGCATATGCATAAAGCTCAAACACATAACTGACGTTTTATATAGTCAGAAAGCAGGTGTCATAACGTTACATGCTGTTTCGGTGCCTTCTGTACTTACCCCATTGCCGCGGAGTTTTGGGACAACCCTTCAATTATAAAAACGTTTGGAGAAGCGAACTTCAAAAAAACAAACAATGTTATTAAAATAGATCCAGTCTTGGCATTAGTTATTGGATAAGTCCATTCCAGTGCCTCGGCTACGAGCAAGTAACGCGATCAGAGAGAGTAGAGAAATATGATCCCTGCACTCCTTACGAGCCGAGCGGCGTTTCGATTCTCCTGCTAGTCAAGCTTTCACTCTGGCGACCACAGAAAAACCTCATGCCCATTTCATTAGACTAACTTATTTATTCAGACGAGGTAACAACCTATGATCCACCCGTTCCGTGTCTTCTTTCCGCAACCGCAAGGCTGATAAAAAAAAAACGCCTTGCTTTCAAAAAATAAGTTATAATGTTCGCTGAATATTCCTTGACTGCTGCGCTGGAGTTGCCTTGCCTCGGATCTGCGCTCTCTCAGATCTATCCCCAATGGGTTTGTGTTTCGTGAGAGGCAGGCAGAGAGCAGCAGAGAGCAGCAGGAGCGACACTGTACGGCTTCCACCTGCTCTCAACAGTCCTACCTCCCACACACAGATCTCCTTTCTACAGCGTTCTAAGAGCCTGGGATATGAAGTTACACTGTGGTCTATTTCATCGCCTATTCTCAGGGGAAAAGTGAGAGAGAAGTGGCCTTTTAGCCTATTTGTGACAAAATTAAAATGTGCTTTTCACAAGAAACAATAGGCCTTTATTTCAAACTGTGCAAATACCCTAGGCTAAACGGGTTGCATTGATTTGATGTCGTTCTGCAGTGATAGACCTAGGCCCAAAATTACAATAAAATGCATGTCGGCATAGGCTAATTGATAGGCAATGACCTACTATTCTCTGCACTTACATGTCTTATAGATGGAGACGAGGCTGGTTTTCGGCTGTTTTTTTCTGATTCAGGCTTTGTTCGAACTGACCCCCGACCTCAAGTCACATTCCACGCCAATTTCAAACTTCAGGTGGCAGGTGGTTGATTTGTTTCTCTGCAACCATCATGGGTTCAATGTCAAGTTCTTATTATTTGACCTACCTCTGATGATGACCGTTCACACTTAAGTAATATGTAGGAACGATTTGTTGCTAACAGTTGGCGTTGGCGAAATCTATAAATAAAATGTCTTGACTGTTTCTGGAAAAAAAGGCGCACGCGCGAGATCCGGAACCAATGATATCGGTAGCGTGTTGTTAGGGGGAACGTTTTTGGCATTGCACTGTTGTCAACATTTGTCCAGTCGTACATGCCGAAGTTGTCTGCTGAATAAATACAATTGACAGGTAATTGCTTACATTTTGTCTTCACAGTTTATTATTTTATGTCATACTTAGCTGCGATGTAACCAAGAGAGGTTTTACAACAATGTCATAACTAAAGTTATCTTGGTTGCATCGCAGCTATGCCATATATCTAGCTAGCTACATAGCTAACACGCTTTTGTTAGAAAAGCGAAAGTAACTTTGTTCGCCAAATAACGTCCCAGACAGTTGATTACGTTAACCAAATCTGGGGTGTATTCATTAGGATTCCGTTGCAAAAAGGAGAACCCCTGGCCAGCTAGCTAGCAACAACACATGCGAAACTAACCCACTGCCTTTTCCCGGTATTTCCAAAGATGTAAAAAAGTAGTGAGTGTCTGGTATTTCTCTCATTGTAGAATGGCAGATGGTCCAGAAACGCCGCCTAACTATGAGGAGCAGTTTGCCCACCGGTTTTCTCTCGAGGACCCAGAGTACCAGCAGTACGTGTGTCGCCCCGCCAACCCCCCGCCGCTGGTAGAGGACTGGAGGGGGCGTGGAGGTGGACACAACCAGGGCAGAGACAACAGGTAAACAACAACAACAACCTTAGCTAACTGGGTGCGTTCAGCTCATTAAACGTTTTGCTACATTGCGTGACGGTTTGTACTGATCAACACGTTTCCTCTACCAGCGGCAGGGGGGTTGGCGGGGCGACTGTGACCAATTCAAATCTCCAAAAACTCGTGCAGCACACCTTACACAGTCGCCCTCTGGGCTACCACAACCACGTGGTTCTTCAACTGGTCGTTCAGAACAGCACTGTTTCTGTAGAATCAAACGTTGCACACCGCTTTGATCTGCTGAACGCAGCTTGTCTCTTCATCACGAATATCTTTAACACAATATTGGACTAATAACTACTACCATATTATTCTGTACCATAATAAGAACAGGACACTTTCACGTTGTTTCCAGACGTGTTTCTGCACAACAATAGCAGCTGGTTTGATAATGTGTCATTTTTCCAGTTTGCCAGGGATGGATATCATGTTCATTTGTTTGATTTTCTCTCTCTCTTCCGCTCTCTGTTCTCCAGATACCAGGACCGTGGCGGGTACAGGGGCCGAGGCTGGGGAGGAAGGGGAGGGGACAGGGGTTGGGGTGGGGACAGGGGTTGGGGGGGAGACAGGGACAGGGACCGGGGGGGGGACAGGGACCGGGGGGGAGACAGGGACCGGGGGGGAGACAGGGACAGGCGTTATGGCCAGGGTGGTGGTGGTGGTGGTGGGCATCAGTCTGGACGATACAACTCCTACAACCAGAGACCATCACATCAGGACCACTACTGAACTCCTCCTACTGTGGAGTGACCACATGCACATTACACCAGGGCTCTCCAACCCTGTTCCTGGAGAGATACCCTCATGTAGGTTTTCACCCCCAGTTATAACTAACCTGATTCAGTTGATCAACCAGTTAATTATTAGAATCAGGTGCGCTAGATTAGGGTTGGACTGAACCTACAGGAAGGTAGCTCTTCGGGAACAGGGTTTGAGAGCCCTGCGTTACACACACACACACACACACACACACACACACACACACACACACACACACCTGTGGCCATAGCAGTTCGATCTGATCTCTCACCCCTCTTCCAGATTTGATATTGTATTGGTCAGTGATGTCCTGCTCTAATCCACACAGAACAGGATTATAAGAGTGGAATTGATTATTCCAGCCAGTAGTCTGGGCATAGAGACAAACTGCATCCCAAACGGAACCCTATTCCCTTTAAAGGCCCTGGTCTAAAGGAGTGCATTATATAGGGAATAGGTTGCCATTTGGGACAAAATCAGTGCGGCAGAGTCAATAGAGATGTTGGTTACAAGCAAAAGTGAACTGCATTGCAGGAAAATGAGTTAAAGATTGTTCTTCAACTACCTACCGTCAAATGTAAAGATTAAGATGCTCATCTTTGATGCTAGTCTGATAAACTGCATTGATAGGCTGTATTGTGTGGTGGTTTTCTTGTTTTCATTTTGTTGTTAGTTTCTCTCAACTCCTAGACAACATATTCAGCTGGACTGGATGTTGAGACAATGTTATTGAATCAATCTAAATGTGCAATGAATGAACCCACATTTAAACAGTCAGTGTGATCTATTTTCTTATGAACTCTGTCACAAAGGTGCTTATTCTCTCCAGTAGAACATGTGACTCAAAATTGTAAAAAAAAAATATATATATAATCTGAAAAATACAAATATGGTGTGTATTTATTTTGTTTTGCAACATAGCAAAGTGTTTTGCAACTGGAATCATTTAACTCCAAACAGAAAATCTTATGCGATGAGAACAAGAGTTTTTTTAATTTGGACAAATTCAGTTGGGTCCCAGGAGGAGTAGCTTGTTGAAATATTATGGGATGTTGAACCCTTTGAACATGCTTTCTAGTCCAAGAGTAGTATAGGCTTAATCTGGCTCCTCACAACCACCCCTCAATGTTAAGAATAGCAGCAGCATTAAAAAGAAAAACATCTCATTCTTCCCTTCAGTGTAGGGTTAGAGTCAGAGCCCTGGTCAAAGGTAGTGCCCTATATACGGAATAGGGTGCCATTTGGGACGCATCAACGTCTGTTGCGTTATATAATTAATGACGACCTACAGCAGGGAGGGCGTAGAGCTCTACATAATGGGAGGTGGGTGGCAAGTCTCTTTTTAAATCCTAATTAACACTGGTGACTAATGGCAAATACTGCACCAGTCACAGATCTAGGATCAGCTTTCTCATTCCCAAATCATAACCATTAGCTGGAGAGTAATATAAAACTGAGCTTAGATCAGTCTAGCCTATTCGGGCCAACGTCACCCTGATGTGAGTGGCTGTGGGTGGAGAGTTAGTCTCCTTCATCCTAATTATGAATGACTCATCATGGCTGCAACTGCATCACTATGAGCCAAGATGGCTGTCTGTGGTGGACCACTCCAATTAAATGGTATTTAGAGCAGAAAGCCACAGAGAGCTCCGTTTCTCAGGCCTCCTCGACTGCTGCTGCTGTATGAGGTCACCCACTGCCCTGCAGCAGCCCACTCACGTCCTGTGATATAACCACAGAGCTCGAGTTGTTTTGTCTTTATCTAGTGTGAATATGCAGTGTAGGCTTGAAGGCCATAGTGCATTCGGAAAGTATTCAGACCCGTTGACTTTTTCCACATTTTCTTTACGTTGCAGCCTTATTCTAAAATTGATGAAATTATTTTTTCCCCCTCATCAATCTACACACAATACCCCATGATGACAAAGTGAAAACAGGTTTTTAGAAATGTTTGCAAATGTATAAAAAATAAAAAACAGAAATATCTTATTTACATAAGTATTCAGACCCTTTGCTATGAGACTCGAAATTGAGCTCAGGTGCATCCTGTTTCCGTTGATCATCCTTGAGATGTTTCTACAACTTGATTGGAGTCCACCTGTGGTAAATTCAATTGGTTGGACATGATTTGGAAAGGCACACACCTGTCTATATAAGGTCCCACAGTTGACAGTGCATGTCAGAGCAATAACCAAGCCATGAGGTCGAAGGAATTGTCCGTCGACCTACAGCAGGAAGGGATACCAAAACATTTCTGCAGCATTGAAGGTCCCCAAGAACACAGTGGCCTCCATCATTCTTAAATGGAAGAAGTTTGGAACCATCAAGACTCTTCCTAGAGCTGACCGCCCGGCCAAACTGAGCAATCGGGGGAGAAGGGCCTTGGTCAGGGAGGTGACCAAGAACCCGATGGTCACTCTGACAGAGCTCCAGAATCCTCTGTAGAGATGGGAGAACCTTCCAGAAGGACAACCATCTCTGCAGCACTCCACCAATCAGGCCTTTATGGTAGAGTGGCCAGACGGAAGCCACTCCTCAGTAAAAGGGACATGACAGCCCGCTTGGAGTTTGCCAAAAGGCACCTGAAGGACTCAGACCATGAGAAACAAGATTCTCTGGTCTGATTAAACCAAGATTGAACTATTTGGCCTGAATGCCAAGCGTCACGTCTGGAGGAAACCTGGCACCATCCCTACAGTGAAGCATGGTGGTGGCAGCATCATGCTGTGGGGATGTTTTTCAGCGGCAGGGACTGGGAGACTAGTCAGGATCGAGGGAAAGATGAACGGAGCAAAGTACAGAGAGATCCTTGATGAAAACCTGCTCCAGAGCGTTCAGGACCTCAGACTGGGGCGAAGGTTCACCTTCCAACAGGACAACGACCCTAAGCACACAGCCATGACAATGCAGGAGTGGCTTCGGGACAAGTCTCTGAATGTCCTTGAGTGGCCCAGCCAGAGTCCGGACTTGAACCCGATCGAACATCTCTGGAGAGACCTGAAAATAGCTGTGCAGCGACGCTCCCCATCCAACCTGACAGAGCTTGAGAGGATCTTCAGAGAAGAATGGGTGAAACTCCCCAAATACAGGTGTGCCAAGCTTGTAGCGTCATAATATGAAGGAAAAACAACAGTAAATTAATCACAACTTTTCCCCACGCTCTGGTGTGACGATGAGGGGAGCTGAAAAATACATGGACGTTATCATGGTATGGCTACATGTATTAGACTGCTAGGGCCTCTCCTGTCACCCAACAATCTCCTGCACCCAACAGGAAACGAGGCATGACATAGCTCACACTAATCTTCACTGACAGACTGGTTTACTTAGTTGATTGGGTGACTCAGATGTGTTAGTACTGGGTTGGAATAAAAGCCTGCACACCCTGAGACTGAGGATCTCCAGGACCATAATGATTGAAAAACTATGCTGTCGTCACCAAATACAATTATTATTTCAGTAAATATATCTCTACGGCAGTAAAACTTGATTCATAAGCTTGATGAGCAGTTGATTAGTTAATTAGATGGGATGTGGAACAAAACATGTCGACTCCCTGTGAGGCCAAGGCATCTCAGAGTAGGAGTTCAGATCTAGGATCTGTCCATATAATCTTATTCATTTTGATCTAAAAGGCTAAACTGATCCTAGATCATCACTCCTATTCTGAGATGCTTTGTGGATACGGGCCCAGGTCTGCGTCCTGAACGGCACCCTAAACCCTATACAGTGGGGGAAAAAAGTATTTAGTCAGCCACCAATTGTGCAAGTTCTCCCACTTAAAAAGATGAGAGAGGCCTGTCATTTTCATCATAGGTACACGTCAACTATGACAGACAAATTGAGAAAAAAAATCTCCAGAAAATTCCCATTGTAGGATTTTTAATGAATTTATTTGCAAATTATGGTGGAAAATAAGTATTTGGTCACCTACAAACAAGCAAGATTTCTGGCTCTCACAGACCTGTAACTTCTTCTTTAAGAGGCTCCTCTGTCCTCCACTCGTTACCTGTATTAATGGCACCTGTTTGAACTTGTTATCAGTATAAAAGACACCTGTCCACAACCTCAAACAGTCACACTCCAAACTCCACTATGGCCAAGACCAAAGAGCTGTCAAAGGACACCAGAAACAAAATTGTAGACCTGCACCAGGCTGGGAAGACTGAATCTGCAATAGGTAAGCAGCTTGGTTTGAAGAAATCAACTGTGGGAGCAATTATTAGGAAATGGAAGACATACAAGACCACTGATAATCTCCCTCGATCTGGGGCTCCACGCAAGATCTCACCCCGTGGGGTCAAAATTATCACAAGAACGGTGAGCAAAAATCCCAGAACCACACGGGGGGACCTAGTGAATGACCTGCAGAGAGCTGGGACCAAAGTAACAAAGCCTACCATCAGTAACACACTACGCCGCCAGGGACTCAAATCCTGCAGTGCCAGACGTGTCCCCCTGCTTAAGCCAGTACATGTCCAGGCCCGTCTGAAGTTTGCTAGAGTGCATTTGGATGATCCAGAAGAGGATTGGGAGAATGTCATATGGTCAGATGAAACCAAAATAGAACTTTTGGTAAAAACTCAACTCGTCGTGTTTGGAGGACAAAGAATGCTGAGTTGCATCCAAAGAACACCATACCTACTGTGAAGCATGGGGGTGGAAACATCATGCTTTGGGGCTGTTTTTCTGCAAAGGGACCAGGACGACTGATCCGTGTAAAGGAAAGAATGAATGGGGCCATGTATCGTGAGATTTTGAGTGAAAACCTCCTTCCATCAGCAAGGGCATTGAAGATGAAAGGTGGCTGGGTCTTTCAGCATGACAATGATCCCAAACACACCGCCCGGGCAACGAAGAAGTGGCTTCGTAAGAAGCATTTCAAGGTCCTGGAGTGGCCTAGCCAGTCTCCAGATCTCAACCCCATAGAAAATCTTTGGAGGGAGTTGAAAGTCCGTGTTGCCCAGCGACAGCCCCAAAACATCACTGCTCTAGAGGAGATCTGCATGGAGGAATGGGCCAAAATACCAGCAACAGTGTGTGAAAACCTTGTGAAGACTTACAGAAAACGTTTGACCTATGTCATTGCCATCAAAGGGTATATAACAAAGTATTGAGAAACTTTTGTTATTGACCAAAGACTTATTTTCCACCATAATTTGCAAATAAATTCATTAAAAATCCTACAATGGGATTTTCTGGAATTTTTCTTCTCATTTTGTCTGTCATAGTTGACGTGTACCTATGATGAAAATTACAGGCCTCTCTCATCTTTTTAAGTGGGAGAACTTGCACAATTGGTGGCTGACTAAATACTTTTCCCCCCCACTGTATAGTCCACTTATTTTGTTTTGACCAGGGCCCATATGGAGAGGAAAGGGTTAACGGCTGGCTAGAGTGGTCTTCTGCAAGGAGAGGTGCAATCAGCTGTGATGATAGGAAGACATGGAGGGAGTGACGAGGGGAGAGAGGGATTCTGCAGCGCAGTGGGGAGGACTGCTGTCACTACAGTAATCAGTTCAGATTAGCCTAACTTCACTTCAGCCCTGGCAACAGCATCCTCAGAGAGGGAGGAGGGAAGAGAGAGAGGGTGAGAGTGAGAGATGGACTGACTTGAGAGATGGACCAAAGAAGGAGAGGAAAGGGGACAGAAAGACAGAGATGATCTAGAAAAGGAGAGGAAAGAGAGAATCGAGAGACCAAAACAGAGGTCTCTGAGAAAGGGGTAAAGGAGGTAGAGGGAGAGAGAGCGAGGGAGAGAAAGAGGATTAGAAGAATTAATACAGCTGCTTAGCTCTCTGACTGTCTCATCCTGAACGTCGTCTTCACTGCTCAAAGAAAGATTTCCTTCAGAGTAGTTGGGGATTTTATTCCGGGGTTTAAACTAAAGTACAGGAGTACTGTTGCTGCTGCTCACTAATACAGACAACACAAATAGGCCACCCTGAAATGTTAACGTTAACATCTCCATTAGTGGAAAAAACGCCATTTTAATGTTGGTCAGTCCAGTGTGTTCAGGGTAATCCCCAATACATATGTAGGATCTTAATTTGAGCCAGTTTGCTACAGCAGGAAAATAATCCTGCAGCAACAGGAAATGTGATTTATTATATGGGTTATTATTAATGGACATTTTGTGTTGGGGTTGATACAGTTTTCGTTAGGGCACATCAAATTACTAACTTTAGAAGCCGTTTAAAAACTAAAATACACTAGAAGTTTGCGTTTTCCTGCTCTGCAGGAAAATTCTCAGCTACAAAAGAGTGATCAAATTAAGATCCTACATCTGTAGCTCAACACCGAGGGCCTTAGTGTCAGGATAAGCATAGGAGACGCATCTATTATTGACTCATTATAGAGTGCAAAGCTGGGTACAGGCACAGGTACAGTAAGGACTGCACAGGACTTTCAAGAGATGCCGCTTAATTCTTCATGTAGGAGTTATACGATGTTTATGTCCTATAAGAAGTAGAAAAGTTTTTAAGAAGTATTACAGGGAGGCAAATCAACAGAAATTTGACAAGGAGCTCAGTGGCTTTCTCTGGATCCTGCCCACACCCACATATCACTGCATAGCTATTTAAGTCATTACATTCTTTCTCAAAGTGGAGGTGTTAGAGAGAGCTGGTGGTACAGGAGATGAGGAGGAGGGAGGATGGGAGTGGTGGAGCGAAAGAGAGATGAAGGTAGAGAAAAAGAGGGAGAGAGAGATGGAGAGCATGACCATAGCAAGAAAGATAGAAGGAAAGAGAGATGGAGAGCATGAACATAGCAAGAAAGCTAGAAGGAGAGAGAGATGGAGAGAGAGAGAGAGGAGAGAGCGAGAGGGACATGACCCAGAGAGAGACAAGAGATAGAGATAAACAGACAGAGAGAGGGAGGGAGAGAGAAAGGAGGGAGAAAAGGAGGGAGAGATAAAGGAGGGAGAGCGGGAGGGAGATATACAGACAGAGAGAGGGAGGGAGAGATAAAGGAGGGAGGGAGGGAGGGAGGGAGGGAGAGAGGGAGGGAGGGAGATATACAGACAGAGAGAGGGAGGGAGAGATACAGGAGGGAGGGAGGGAGAGAGGGAGGGAGATATATACAGACAGAGAGAGGGAGGGAGAGAGAAAGGAGGGAGAGAGGGAGGGAGAGATATACAGAGAGAGGGAGGGAGGGAGAGATAAAGGAGGGAGAGAGGGAGGGAGAGATAAAGGAGGGAGAGAGGGAGGGAGAGATATACAGACAGGGAGAGGGAGGGAGAGAGGGAGGGAGAGATATACAGACAGAGAGAGGGAGGGAGAGATAAAGGAGGGAGAGAGGGAGGGAGAGATATACAGAGAGAGAGAGGGAGGGAGATATACAAAGAGCGAGAGGGAGGGAGAGATATACTGAGAGAGAGAGAGAGTGAGAGATAAACAGAGAGAGAGAGTGAGAGATATACAGAGAGAGGGAGGGAGGGAGAGATAAAGGAGGGAGAGAGGGAGGGAGATATATACAGACAGAGAGAGGGAGGGAGAGAGGGAGGGAGAGATAAAGGAGGGAGAGAGGGAGGGAGAGATATACAGACAGGGAGAGGGAGGGAGAGAGGGAGGGAGAGAGGGAGGGAGAGATATACAGACAGGGAGAGGGAGGGAGAGATAAACAGAGAGAGAGAGTGAGAGATATACAGAGAGAGGGAGGGAGGGAGGAATATACAGAGAGAGAGAGAGATACAATGCATTCGGAAAGTATTCAGACCCTTGACTTTTTCCACATTTTGTTACGTTACAGCCTTATAAAATGGATTAAATAGTTATTTTCCCTCATCAATTTTACACACAATACCCCATAATGACAAGGCAAAAACAGGTTTTTAGAAATGTTTGCAAATGTATAAAATATTTAAAAAACTTAAATATCACATTACATAAGTATTCAGACCCTTTGCTCAGTACTTTGTTGAAGCACCTTTGGCAGCGATTACAGCCTCGAGTCTTCTTGGGTATGACGCTACAAGCTTGGCACACCTGTATTTGGGGAGTTTCTCCCATTCTTCTCTGCAGATCCTCTCAAGCTCTGTCAGGTTGGATGGGGAGCGTCGCTGCACAGCTATTTTCAGGTCTCTCCGGCTCTGGCTGGGCCGCTCAAGGACATTCAGAGACTTATCCTGAAGCCACTCCTGCATTGTCATGGCTGTGTGCTTAGGGTCATTGTCCTGTTGGAAGGTGAACCTTTGCCCCAGTCTGAGGTCCTGAGCGCTCTGGAGCAGGTTTTCATCAAGGATCTCTCTGTGCTTTGCTCCGTTCATCTTTCCCTCAATCCTGACTAGTCTCCCAGTCCCAGCTGCTGAAAAACATCCCCACAGCATGATGCTGCCACCACCATGCTTCACCATAGGGAGGTGCCATGTTTCCTCCAGATGTGACGCTTGGCATTCAGGCCAAAGAGTTCAATCTTGGTTTCATCAGACCAGAGAATCTTGTTTCTCATGGTCTGAGAGTCCTTTAGGTGCCTTTTGGCAAAGTCCAAGCGGGCTGTCATGTGCCTTTTACTGAGGAGTGGCTTCCGTCTGGCCACTCTACCATAAAGGCCTGATTGGTGGAGTGCTGCAGAGATGGTTGTCCTTCTGGAAGGTTCTCCCATCTCCTCAGAGGAACTCTGGAGCTCTGTCAGGGTGACCATCGGGTACTTGGTCACCTCCCTGACAAAGACCCTTCTCCCCCGATTGCTCAGTTTGGCCGGGCAGCCAGCTCTAGGAAGAGTCTTGGTGGTTCCAAACGTCTTCCATTTAAGAATGATGGAGGCCATTGTGTTCTTGGGGACCTTCAATGCTGCAGAATTTTTTTGGTACCCTTCCCCAGATCTGTGCCTCGACACAATCCTGTCTCGGAGTTCTACAGACAATTCCTTCGACCTCCTGGCTTGGTTTTTGCTCTGACATGCACTGTCAACTGTGGGACCTTACATAGACAGGTGTGTGTCATGTCCAATCATGTCCAATCAATTGAATTTACCACAGTTGGACTCCAATCAAGTTGTAGAAATATCTCAAGGATGATCAATGGTAACAGGATGCACCTGAGCTCAATTTCGAGTCTCATAGCAAAGGGTCTGAATACTTATGTAAATAAGGTATTTATTTTATTTTATTTTTTATACATTTGCAAACATTTCTAAAAACCTGTTTTCGCTTTGTCATTATGTGGTATTGTGTGTAGATTGATGAGGAAAAAAACGTAATTAAATTAATTTTAGAATAAGGCTGTAACAACAAAATGTGGAAAAAGGGAAGGTGTCTGAATACTTTCCGAATGCACTGTACATAGAGAGAGAGAGGGAGGGAGAGATACACAGGGAGAGGGAGGGAGGGAGGGAGGGAGGGAGAGATATACAGAGAGAGAGAGAGAGAGAGAGAGAGAGAGAGATGCAGCGAGAGAGGGAGGGAGAGATATACAGAGAGAGAGAGAGATATACAGAGAGAGGGAGCGGGAGAGATATACAGAGAGGTGGAGAGGGAGATATATACAGAGAGAGGGAGAGATATACAGAAAGAGGGAGATGTATACAGAGAGAGGGAGATATATACAGAGAGAGGGAGAGATATACAGAGAGAGGGAGAGATATACAGAGAGAGAGGGGGAGGGAGGAGGACATTACTGTGGTTGAGGAGGCCCTGTGTCTGGTCTAGTGGGTTGTCAGGACTCATGGAGTGTGTTTGTGGCGATCTGATGTGACAGGGAGGTAGTCTATGCTAGCGGCTCAGTCTCTAACTCTACAATCGTCCACTGTATCCCTCGCTCTATCTCTCCATCCCCCCCTTTCTCTCTCTCTCTCTCTCTCTCTCTCTCTCTCTCTCTCATCCCCCGTGTCCCCCTGCAGCACTAAGCGACCTACATCTGGTGTCAGGGGACGTGGGAGCTAAGGGTGTGTGTGTCTGTGTTTGTGCGTTGTGTGTGTGTTGTGTGTATTTCTGTCTGTGTGTGTGTGTGCGGGCGTGCGTGGGCGGGGACTAAGGGTTGTGTAGGCCTTTGGAGTGTTGTAGCATGTGACCTATGTGAGCTGTAGGAGTGCTCTACTCTCTGTAGGGTTTAGTTTACATTTGTTCTGAGCGATACATCTACATTTCGGTTATTTTTCGGAGTTCAATTGTTTGAATTCCATTTTTGTTCAGTTAAAAAAATTTGAGATCATCTAGAGATAAATCAGGCCGAACTGTACGATGTTGTAGGGAGTTGTAGTTTCCAACAGGCCAATATTCTACATAGTTTAACACAAAACATTTCATAATTAACTACAATGACCATAATCCATTGTGCGCCCACCTACTTGTGCAGTCTGTGTAGAGCAGACACTGAAAGAAGAGAGAACATTGAACTAGAGAGATGAAAATACCTATTTTATATTTTATGTTATTTTATTTTACTATAATAAAGAAAATATGCATTATTTACTTTGAAGAACTACTAAAATAGTGATTTAGTCAGACATGAGATGATGACTTAGAATGAAATAATAAAGTCATCAAATAAAAGTAATTTAATATACACAACAACTGGAATATTTTTTTAAAGTAAAAATAATGTGAATAAATGATGGTTAATAAGTGATACGCAGTAATGGGGCAGTCACCACCATCATGGGACTTGTTTTATTGTGTTGTTACAACGTTCAACCAACGTAATGCATAGTGCAATCGATATTGAAATATTGAAATCGAAAACCGTGATCGTTTTATAATAATCAAACTGAAACCGAACCGAGCTTAAAAAGCACTAATCGCTCAGCGCTAGTAGGATTAAAACTCCTCCTCCG
>NW_025536157.1:50000-65955 GCF_020615455.1 Coregonus clupeaformis | reverse complement strand
GAGCCAGAGGTTTGCACCGAGTGAAGTTTTTGGAAAAAGTGGACCCTTGCCTGATCCAAATCAAATCAAATTGTATTTGCTGCATGCGCTGAATAGAACAGGTGTAGACCTTACAGTGAAATGCTTACTTACAAGTCCTTAAACAACAATGCAGTTTTAAGAAAAATAAGTGTCAAGTAAAAAATATATAAGTAAAAAAAAAGAGAGTCTTATGGCTTGAGGGTCGAAGCTGTTAAGAAGCCTTTTGGACCTAGACTTGGCGCTCCGGGTACGCTTGCCGTGCGGTAGCAGAGAGAACAGTCTATGACTAGGGTGGCTGGAGTCTTTGACAATTTTAGGGCCTTCCTCTGACACCGCCTGGTATAGAGGTCCTGGATGGCAGGGAAGCTTGGCCCCAGTGATGTACCTGGGCCTCGCACTACCCTCTGTAGTGCCTTGCAGTCGGAGGCCGAGCAGTTGCCATACCAGGCGGTGATGCAACCAGTCAGGATGCTCTCAATGGTGCACATGTTGAACTTTTGAGGATCTGAGGACCCATGCCAAATCTTTTCAGTCTCCTGAGGGGGAATAGGCTTTGTCGTGCCCTCTTCACGACTGTCTTGGTGTGTTTGGACCATGATATTTGTTGGTGATGTGGACACCAATGAACTTGAAGCTCTCAACCTGTTCCACTACAGCCCTATCGATGAGAATGGGGACGTGCTCAGTTCAAAAAAAAAATCCTGTAGTCCACAATCATTTCCTTTGTCTTGATCACTTTGAAGGAGAAGTTGTTATCCTGGCACCCTATAGGCTGTCTCATCGTTGTCGGTGATCAGGCCTACCACTGTTGTGTCGTTGGCAAACTTTATGATGGTGTTGGAGTCGTGCCTGGCCATGCAGTCATGGGTGAACAGGGAGTACAGGAGGGGACTGAGCACACACCCCTGAGGGGCCCCCGTGTTGAGGATCAGCGTGGCAGATGTGTTGTTACCTACACCTACCACCTGGGGGCGGCCCGTCAGGAAGTCCTGGATCCAGTTGCAGAGGGAGGTGTTAAGTCCCAGGGTCCTTAGCTTAGTGATGAGCTTTGAGGGCACTATGATGTTGAATACTGAGCTGTAGTCAATTAATAGCATCCTCACATAGGTGTTCCTCTTGTCCAGGTAGGAAAGGGCAGTGTGGAGTGCAATAGAGATTGCATCATCTGTGGATCTGTTGGGGCGGTATGCGAATTGGAGTGGGACTAGGGTTTCTGGGATAATGGTGTTGATGTGAGCCATGACCAGCCTTTCAAAGCACTTCATGGCTACAGACGTGAGTGCTACGGTTCGGTAGTCATTTAGGCAGGTTATCTTAGTGTTCTTGGGCACAGGGACTATGGTGGTCTGTTTGAAACATGTTGGTATTACAGACTCAGTCAGGGACATTTTGAAAATGTCAGTGAAGACACTTGCCAGTTGGTCAGCGCTTGCTCGGAGTACACGTCCTGGTAATCCGTCTGGCCCTGCGGCCTTGTTGTCACGCTCTGGCTCCGGGACTTTGTATTATTGAGCCAGGGTGTGTTCATTTTTGTTGTGTTTGGGGATTAGTTGGGTTGTTATTGGTGGTTTCATTGTTTGGTCCAGTGACTCCCAATCAGTGGTAACGAGTGTCAGCTGTCGGCTCGTTATCTCTGATTGGGAGCCATATTTAAACTGTCATTGTTCACCTTGGGGTTGTGGGTTTTTGTTCTATGTTCAGTCGTTGTCACTGAGGACTTCATGATCGTGTTTTGTTTTGTATTCTCGTGTATTGCATTAAAGTCAATATGTTCGCTACCAACGCTGCGCTTTGGTCCTACTTCATAGACGATCGTGACACTTGTGAATGTTGACCTGCTTAAAAGTCTTACTCACATCGGCTACGGAGAGCTTGATCACATAGTCATCCGGAACAGCTGATGCTCTCATGCATGCTTTAGTGTTGCTTGCCTCGAAGCGAGCATAGAAGTTTGTTTAACCCCCATTTGTTCAACAGCATTTGTGGTTTCAAGATGGGTGAAAACAGAGTTGGGTGCTGTGGAATTGTGTTTCTGCTGGTCAGAGGGAGTCCATGTTAAATGAATGGGGGCAAGAGATGTGAATTGTTTTGCTCTCAAGAACCTTCCCAAGTTCTCTCACGTAACCCCGCTCCTCCGCACACTCCACTGGCTTCCAGTTGAAGCTCGCATCTGTTACAAGACCATGGTGCTTGCCTATGGAGCTGTGAGGGGAACGGCACCTCTGTACCTTCAGGCTCTGATCAGTCCCTACACCCAAACGAGGGCATTGCGTTCATCCACCTCTGGCCTGCTGGGTCCCCTTCCTCTGCGGAAGCATAGTTCCCGCTCAGCCCAGTCAAAACTGTTCGCTGCTCTGGCACCCCAATGGTGGAACAAGCTCCCTCACGACGCCAGGACAGCGGAGTCACTCACCACCTTCCGGAGACATTTGAAACCCCACCTCTTTAAGGAATACCTGGGATAGGATAAAGTAATCCTTCTACCCCCCCGCCAACCCCCCCCCCCCCTTAAATTTTTTTTAAAAATAAATAAATACATTTGTAAAGTGGTTAACTGTAACGATCCCGGCAGTCTGAGTCGGGTCCGGTCTGTGTACTAGTTTTTCTGCTCGTGATCTCCAGTTTCCCGAGGGTTCTGGAACGCTCCCTGCCTGGTTGCCGGGCAACGTTGCTAGGCGGGAGCTCTCTTGATTTCCGCACCTGCATCCCATCAGCAATCTGCACACCTGGTCCTGATCATCACCCTTCTTAGGCTCTGGCCTAACATCCATTCCCTGCCGGATCGTTAGCCATGAACAGTAGGTTTACCAGAGTATCAGTCTTAGAGCTTCTAGCGTTAGTTTTGTTGTTTTGCACCTTGTTGGTTTGTTGTTTACTTACCTCCGTTTTGTTCCATCTGCAGTCATTCGTCCGGAACCTTCATCCAACCTCTGCCTGGTGGTCGGCGGCTGCCGAGCCATGATTGGATCAACCACTGCACCCCCAACAACTAATCAACGCCGCCCGCTCTGTTCCCTGGATTATTCAGCATCACTCTTGAATTTGTAAATAAACACTCACCTTCGTTTCAACTTACCTTGTCCTGGTCTGCTTCTGGGTTTCTGGCTTTGTAACTCGTGACAGAACGATCCGGCCAGTAATGAACCCAGCGGACCTGGACTCTGTTCGCCATGCCATTACCCATCAGGAGAAGATGTTGGGCCATCATAGCACGGAGCTACAGGAGATCGCGTTGGCAGTTCGGAACCTTTCTACCGGTCTGACGGAGGTCCAGAACCAGCGCAAGTTTCCGGTGGAGGATCCACTACCGGTTTCACCCATCTCGCCTGCCGCGTCTGGAGCTGTGTCCTTCCGTGAGCCCAAGGTTCCGACGCCGGATAAATATGAGGGGGAGCTGGGAAGATGCCGTTCTTTCCTTATGCAGTGTGGGTTAGTGTTCGATCTACAGCCCTACTCTTATGCCACAGACAAGGCTAGGATAGCCTTTGTGATTGAGTTGCTGCGTGGTCGAGCGCTGAGTGGGCTTCAGCCGTTTGGGAACGACAAGACCCTGCATGGCTTCATACCAGGGGTTCACGGCCGAGATGAGGAAGCTGTTCGACCATTCCGTCCGAGGGAGGGACGCAGCTAGGCGCCTGTTTTCGCTTCACCAAGGAACTCGCAGCGTGGCCGACTTCGTGATCGAGTTCAAGACGTTGGCTGTGGAGAGTGGGTGGAATGAGGAGTCTCTGCAAGCGGCCTTTTACCAGGGTCTGTCGGAGCAGCTCAAGGATGAGTTGATCTCCTATCCGGAGCCTAGTGACCTGGACAGCTTGGTAGCCTTGTCTATTCGGGTGGATAATCGAGTCCGAGAGCGAAGGAGGGAGAAGCAATGGGGTCCGTCCAATCGATCAGCTTCTCAGGTTCCAGTCGGGTCGGGATTGGACCAGAATACGTCGATCATCGTCCACCACACAGGATTAGTGGAGAGGTCCTGTCCCCGATTCTGAACCAATGCAAGTAGGGCGGCACGGGTTAACCAAGGAGGAACGCCAACTCAGACGTAGGACTAACTGTTGCCTCTACTGTGGTGGTTCGGGACATTACCTCGCCACCTGTTCCCGCGGTCCCAATCCTGCGCGGCTCGCTAAAGTTGGGAGGACTTTTTAGCGAGCCAGTTTCGACCTCTCAATACCTCTGTCAGACCCCGTTTTCCCGGCTACCCTTGTGAACAGGAATCAGAGCTTAGCGATTAACGCTTTTATCGATTCAGGTGCCGATGGAAGCTTTCTTGATGCCGAAGTTGGTGGAACAGCTGGGGCTTTCCAAGGAGCAATTGCCGAAGCCATTGAAGCGACCACTCTGAACGGCAGTAGTCTGGCACGTATCACGATGAGGACTGAACCGGTTAAGATGCTGTTGTCGGGGAATCATTCGGAGATGATTTCATTCTTCATTCTGCCCGTCTTCCCATGTTCCTCTGGTCCTTGGATACCCCTGGCTGAAGGAACACAATCCCACGTTCGATTGGGTGACGGGCAAGGTAACGAAGTTGGAGCCTTGATTGTCATGCTAACTGTCTCAAGACTGCCTGTCCCCATTCGGTTCCCAGTCAGGTGATTGAGGCTAAACCCCCCAGATTTGTCCCTGGTTCCCGAGACATATCACGATTTGGGGGAAGTGTTCAGTAAGCAGAAGGCTCTGTCACTCCCCCCCCCACCGACCATATGATTGTGCCATCAACCTGTTCCCTGGAGCTGTCTACCCCAAGGGAAGGTTATACAGTATCTCTCCCCGCCCTGAACGTGAGGCTTTGGAGACCTACATCAAGGAGTCCCTAGCTGCTGGTCTCGTTCGTCCCTCGTCATCACCCCCTGGGGGCAGGATTCTTCTTTGTGGGTAAGAAGGATGGCTCTCTTCGACCGTGTATTGATTATCGGGGGTTGAATGACATCACGGTCAAGAACAAGTATCCCCTGCCCTTGATGAGTTCTGCCTTCGACTCCTTACAGGGTGCTACGGTGTTCACCAAGCTAGACCTACGCAATGCGTATCACATGGTCCGGATCAGAGAGGGAGACGAGTGGTTGACGGGTTTCAATACACCGATGGGTCACCGAGTATCAGGTGATGCCGTTTGGACTGACCAATGCTCCAGCGGTATTCCAGAGTATGGTGAACGACGTCCTGAGAGATATGATCGGTCTCTTTGTGTTTGTTTACCTGGATGACATTCTGATCTTCTCGAAGGAACCTTCCGACCACGTCCAGCATGTCCGGCAGGTTCTGCAGCGATTGTTGGAGAATCGCCTGTTCGTGAAGGCCGAGAAGTGCGAGTTTCACGCCCACACGACATCCTTTCTCGGGTACATCATCTCCAGGGGAGAGATTAGGATGGACCAGGAGAAGGTTAGAGCGATTCTGGAATGGGCCCAGCCCGGTACGAGATTGCAGCTCCAGAGATTTTTGGGGTTTGCGAATTTCTACCGCAGATTCATCCGGAATTACAGCCGTGTGGCCGCTCCGTTAACTGCCTTGACTTCCAGTATCAGGAGCTTCAAGTGGAATCCGGAGGCGGATCGAAGCGTTTCTGGATTTGAAGAGGCGATTCACCAACGCACCGATTCTCTCTCAACCGACACGGCCCGTCAGTTCGTCGTTGAAGTGGACGCGTCTGATGTGGGAGTTGGCGCCATCCTGTCGCAGCGATGCTCCACGGACAGTAAACTCCATCCCTGCGCCTACTACTCTCGTCGCCTTTCGCCTGCGGAGAGGAATTACGATGTGGGTAACCGGGAGCTTCTCGCGGTGAAACTTGCCTTGGAGGAGTGGCGCCACTGGTTGAGGGGCGGAGCAACCGTTTATTGTCTGGACTGACCACAAGAATCTTGCTTACGTGCAATCGGCTAGACGTCTCAACTCCCGTCAGGCCAGGTGGTCGTTGTTTTTCGGACGATTCAATTTTTCCCTGACGCTCCGACCTGGATCTAAGAACGGCAGGCGGACGCCTTGTCTCGGATGTTCTCCAAGACGGAGGAGAGTGGGTCCAAGACCGAACAATTCTCCCCGGAACTGCGTCGTGGGAGCTGTTAGGTGGAAGATTGAGGAGGAGGTGATGGCGGCCCTTCGGACGCAGCCCGGTCCCGGTAACGGTCCACCCGGTCGGTTGTTTGTGCCTGAGTCGGTTCGCCCTGCGGTCCTCAAATGGTCCCACGCCAGCAAGATGGCTTGTCACCCTGGCGTGGCGCTCGACGATGGCGTTTCTTCGCAGACGCTTTTTGGTGGCCTGCCATGGCCGAGGATACTCGGGGTTACGTTGCTGCCTGTCCAGTGTGTGCGCAGAATAAGAGTACCAATCGGCCCAGCTCTGGACTACTTCACCCCCTTCCTATTCCCGGCGACCATGGTCGCATCTGGCCCCTGGACTTTGTCACTGGGTTGCCCGCTCTGAGGGGAACACGGTCGTTCTGACTATCGTGGACAGATTCAGCAAGTTCGCCACTTTGTGCCAATTGCCAAGCTTCCCTCTGCCTCGGAGACGTCCGAGATCCTGGTTAGGGAGGTTTTCAGGTCCACGGTTTGCCCAGTGATATCGTTTCCGACCGTGGCCCTCAGTTTACCTCTGCTGTCTGGAAGTCCTTCTGTTTGGCCATTGGAGCTACAGTCAGTCTCACATCTGGTTTTCACCCCCAATCTAATGGTCAGGCGGAGAGAGCCAACCAGAAGATGGAATCCACGCTACGCTGCCTGGCCTCTTCCAACCCCACCTCCTGGGTCTCTCAGTTGCCTTGGGTTGAGTATGCCCACAATACTCTCCCTACATCTGCCACTGGGATGTCTCCCCTTCCAGTGCCTGTATGGCTACCAACCTCCCTTGTTCCCTTCTCAGGAGAAGGAGCTCTCAGTGCCTTCTGTTCAGGCCCATATTCGTCGTTGCCACCGGACCTGGCATCGGGCCAGAAAGGCACTCCTTAGAGTTTCGGACCGGTATCAGCTCCAGGCGAATCGTCGCCGATCCCCGCTCCCACCTATACCATCGGAGATAGGGTCTGATTGGCCACACGGGATCTTCCTTTACGGACTGAGTCTAGGAAGTTGTTACGAAGTTCATTGGTCCGTTTGTGGTGGAGAAGGTGATCAATCCGGTGGCAGTTCGACTCAAACTCCCGAGGACGCTCAGAGTCCATCCCACCTTTCATGTCTCCTGCCTCAAGCCTGTTTTCCTCAGTCCTCTGTTGCCTCCTCCGCCTCCTCCTCCTCCTCCTCGGATGATCGGAGGTGGTCCTGCCTACACGGTGCGACGCATCATGGATTCCAGACGGCGGGGCCGGGGTTTCCAGTATCTCGTGGACTGGGAGGGGTATGGTCCTGAAGAGAGGAGTTGGATTCAGCGGCGACAGATCCTAGATGCTGACCTCATTCGTGACTTCTACCGCCTCCATCCTGGCGCTCCGGGAGTCCGCCCGGTGGCGTTCGCCGGAGGGGGGGGTACTGTAACGATCCCGGCAGTCTGAGTCGGGTCCGGTCTGTGTACTAGTTTTTCTGCTCGTGATCTCCAGTTTCCCGAGGGTTCTGGAACGCTCCCTGCCTGGTTGCCGGGCAACGTTGCTAGGCGGGGAGCTCTCTTGATTTCCGCACCTGCATCCCATCAGCAATCTGCACACCTGGTCCTGATCATCACCCTTCTTAGGCTCTGGCCTAACATCCATTCCCTGCCGGATCGTTAGCCATGAACAGTAGGTTTACCAGAGTATCAGTCTTAGAGCTTCTAGCGTTAGTTTTGTTGTTTTGCACCTTGTTGGTTTGTTGTTTACTTACCTCCGTTTTGTTCCATCTGCAGTCACTCGTCCGGAACCTTCATCCAACCTCTGCCTGGTGGTCGGCGGCTGCCGAGCCATGATTGGATCAACCACTGCACCCCCAACAACTAATCAACGCCGCCCGCTCTGTTCCCTGGATTATTCAGCATCACTCTTGAATTTGTAAATAAACACTCACCTTCGTTTCAACTTACCTTGTCCTGGTCTGCTTCTGGGTTCTGGCTTTGTAACTCGTGACATTAACCCACTGGCTATAGGGTGAATGCACCAATTTGTAAGTCGCTCTGGATAAGAGCGTCTGCTAAATGATGTAAATGTAAATGTAAATGTAAGAAAAGGGCTCCATTGAAAGGCGTGATTACTGGGGTAGCGGTAAATGTGAAAGTTGACCAACTGAAGGGGAAGATTCCCGGTGTTTGTGAGGCTCATCGTTTGGTGCGACGCAAACAGGGTGGCGTGAGTGGAGAAACAGAAGGTCTGTTCTTTTGAGTTTTGATGTTGAGTCTTTGCCCGACAAAGTGATGTTAGGATATATAAGTTATCCGGTACGAGCTTTTGTGCCGAATACGTTACATTGTTACAGGTGTCAAGCTTATGGGCATGTGGCAGCAGTGTGTAGGAGGGAGGTTCCTAGGTGTGAGAAGTGTGCAGAAAGCCATGAGACAAAGGAATGTGTAGCATTGGGGAAAGTAGTGGTATGTGTTAATTGTAGGGGTGCCCAGGGGGCTGGGGATCAGAAATGTCCGGTGCGAGAGAGGCAGGTTGAGGTTTCCAGGGTTACAGTAGTGCAGAAGTTGTCATATGCTGAGACAGGGAAGAAAGTAGAGGAAGATGGTTCAAGGGGGAGGGATCCTGAGAGGAGTGGTGTGAGCTGTAGAGGAAGATGGGTAAGGGGGAGGAGTGGTGAGAGTAGGAGATATGTACCAGTACAGAGGGATAAACCAACAAGTGATACAGTGAGGGAAAAAAGTATTTGATCCCCTGCTGATTTTGTGCGTTTGCCCACTGACAAAGAAATGATCAGTCTATAATTTTAATGGTAGGTTTATTTGAACAGTGAGAGACAGAATAACAACAAAAAAATCCAGAAAAACCCATGTCAAAAATGTTATAAATTGATTTGCATTTTAATAAGGGAAATAAGTATTTGACCCCTCTGCAAAACATGACTTAGTACTTGGTGGCAAAACCCTTGTTGGCAATCACAGAGGTCAGACGTTTCTTGTAGTTGGCCACCAGGTTTGCACACATCTCAGGAGGGATTTTGTTCCACTCCTCTTTGCAGATCTTCTCCAAGTCATTAAGGTTTTGAGGCTGACGTTTGGCAACTCGAAACCTCAGCTCCCTCCACAGATTTTCTATGTGTGTCACGTTCGTTGAATGACGGGTCAGACCAAGGCGCAGATTGGATTTTTGGCATTTATAGCAATGGTAATCAAATGTACTGCAGGGATGGAATGTAAGTCGCAGAAACTAGAGGTTGTGGTGGCAGCTGCAGTGAGCCATTATTATGATTGACAGGCTGTTATAAACCTACTGTATAACAGGCCATTATTATGATTGACAGGCTGTTATAAACCTACTGTATAACAGGCCATTATTATGATTGACAGGCTGTTATAAACCTACTGTATAACAGGCCATTATTATGATTGACAGGCTATTATAAACCTACTGAATAACAGGCCATTATTATGATTGACAGGCTGTTATAAACCTACTGTATAACAGGCCATTATTATGATTGACAGGCTGTTATAAACCTACTGTATAACAGGCCATTATTATGATTGACAGGCTGTTATAAACCTACTGTATAACAGGCCATTATTATGATTGACAGGCTGTTATAAACCTACTGTATAACAGGCCATTATTATGATTGACAGGCTGTTATAAACCTACTGTATAACAGGCCATTATTATGATTGACAGGCTGTTATAAACCTACTGTATAACAGGCCATTATTATGATTGACAGGCTGTTATAAACCTACTGTATAACAGGCCATTATTATGATTGACAGGCTGTTATAAACCTACTGTATAACAGGCCATTATTATGATTGACAGGCTGTTATAAACCTACCGTATAACAGGCCATTATTACGATTGACAGGCTGTTATAAACCTACTGTATAACAGGCCATTATTATGCGATTGACAGGCTGTTATAAACCTACTGAATAACAGGCCATTATTATGATTGACAGGCTGTTATAAACCTACTGTATAACAGGCCATTATTATGATTGACAGGCTGTTATAAACCTACTGTATAACAGGCCATTATTATGATTGACGAGGCTGTTATAAACCTACTGTATAACAGGCCATTATTATGATTGACAGGCTGTTATAAACCTACTGTATAACAGGCCATTATTATGATTGACAGGCTGTTATAAACCTACTGAATAACAGGCCATTATTATGATTGACAGGCTGTTATAAACCTACTGTATAACAGGCCATTATTATGATTGACAGGCTGTTATAAACCTACTGTATAACAGGCCATTATTATGATTGACAGGCTGTTATAAACCTACTGTATAACAGGCCATTATTATGATTGACAGGCTGTTATAAACCTACTGTATAACAGGCCATTATTATGATTGACAGGCTGTTATAAACCTACTGTATAACAGGCC
This sequence comes from Coregonus clupeaformis, assembly GCF_020615455.1. Classification (NCBI taxonomy): domain Eukaryota; kingdom Metazoa; phylum Chordata; class Actinopteri; order Salmoniformes; family Salmonidae; genus Coregonus; species Coregonus clupeaformis. Next base: position 55,478 of record NW_025536157.1, on the reverse strand, counting down.
ATTATTATGATTGACAGGCTGTTATAAACCTACTGTATAACAGGCCATTATTATGATTGACAGGCTGTTATAAACCTACTGTATAACAGGCCATTATTATGATTGACAGGCTGTTATAAACCTACTGTATAACAGGCCATTATTATGATTGACAGGCTGTTATAAACCTACTGTATAACAGGCCATTATTATGATTGACAGGCTGTTATAAACCTACTGTATAACAGGCCATTATTATGATTGACAGGCTGTTATAAACCTACTGTATAACAGGCCATTATTATGATTGACAGGCTGTTATAAACCTACCGTATAACAGGCCATTATTATGATTGACAGGCTGTTATAAACCTACTGTATAACAGGCCATTATTATGATTGACAGGCTGTTATAAACCTACTGAATAACAGGCCATTATTATGATTGACAGGCTGTTATAAACCTACTGTATAACAGGCCATTATTGCATTGACAGGCTGTTATAAACCTACTGTATAACAGGCCATTATTATGATTGACAGGCTGTTATAAACCTACTGTATAACAGGCCATTATTATGATTGACAGGCTGTTATAAACCTACTGTATAACAGGCCATTATTATGGATTGACAGGCTGTTATAAACCTACTGAATAACAGGCCATTATTATGATTGACAGGCTGTTATAAAAACCTACTGTATAACAGGCCATTATTATGATTGACAGGCTGTTATAAACCTACTGTATAACAGGCCATTATTATGATTGACAGGCTGTTATAAACCTACTGTATAACAGGCCATTATTATGATTGACAGGCTGTTATAAACCTACTGTATAACAGGCCATTATTATGATTGACAGGCTGTTATAAACCTACTGAATAACAGGCCATTATTATGATTGACAGGCTGTTATAAACCTACTGTATAACAGGCCATTATTATGATTGACAGGCTGTTATAAACCTACTGTATAACAGGCCATTATTATGATTGACAGGCTGTTATAAACCTACTGTATAACAGGCCATTATTATGATTGACAGGCTGTTATAAAACCTACTGTATAACAGGCCATTATTATGATTGACAGGCTGTTATAAACCTACTGTATAACAGGCCATTATTATGATTGACAGGCTGTTATAAACCTACTGTATAACAGGCCATTATTATGATTGACAGGCTATTATAAACCTACTGAATAACAGGCCATTATTATGATTGACAGGCTGTTATAAACTGACTGCAGTGTAGGAGGAGGAAGACAGCGATTCACATCAAATGTTTCTAACCATTTTGTAATATTTATTGTAGATTTTCTGTTAGTTTTTTCTCCCACTATTCATCACAGCACTTTGAGAACAACAAACAAACAAACAAAGCAACAATAACAAACATCACAGTATTCCAACACAGTAGTGACTGACTGACTGACTGGTCCCCCTACAAACCGCACTCTCCACCCAGACCAGCCAATAGGATTTCACCCTCACCTCCGGACTGTACCACTGGTGGGGTAGAGGGGGTGAGTAAGACACAGAAGCATCACATAATAACTGCAAGGTCACTCTCACAACACAACACATAATAACACATTGATTGTGTACTTCAAAGCTAATACAATAATCAGAGGAGTGCAGTAGTGCTAGACGACACATTGGGCCATTCCCAGTAACGGTTAAAACACATTGGGCCATTCCCAGTAACGGTTAAAACACATTGGGCCATTCCCAGTAACGGTTAAAACACATTGGGCCATTCCCAGTAACTGTTTTAGATGGCGAGTAACACAGTTATTATCAGTAGTGTATTGATTGATTGACTGATTGATAACTAGATCCAGTTAGGTGTGTGAGAAACAGACAGGCTAGAGGATGATACCTGGTGGTTAGCTGTTCGTCTGTCCTTCCACCCTTTAGTGTTCTGTCTCTAGCTGACATTGGTACATCTCTCTCTCCCTCCTCTCTTCCTTCACCTCTCTCTTCCTCCTCTTCTTTCCCTCTCCCTCCTCTCTCTCTTCCTTCACCTCTCTCTTCCTCTTTCCCTCTCCCCCTTTCTCTCTCTCCCTCCCCTCTCTATCCCTTCTCTCTCTCCTCCTCTATCTCTCTTGCTCTCTACATCCTCCTCTCACTCTCCCTCCTCTCTCTCTCTTCCTCCTCCTCTCCCTCCCCTCTCTCTCTCCTCTCTCTCTCCCTCCTCTCCCCCTCTCCCTCCTCTCTCTCTCTTTCTCCTCTTCTCTCTCTCCCTCCCCTCTCTCTCTCTCCTCTCTCTCTCCCTCCTCTCTCTCTCTTTCTCCTCCTCTCTCTCCCTCTCTCTCTCCCTCCTCTCCCCCTCTCCCTCCTCTCCCCCTCTCTCTCCTCTCTCTCTCTCTCCCCTCTCCCTCCTCCTCTCCCTCCCCTCCTCTCCTCTTTCTCCCTTCTCTCTCCCTCCTCTCCCCCCTCTCCCTCCCTCTCCCTCCCTCTCCCTCCCCTCTCTCTCTCCTCTCTCTCTCTCCTCTCTCTCTCCCTCCTCTCTCTCCCTCCCCCTCTCCCTCCCCTCTCTCTCTCTCCTCTCTTCTTATCCATTCCTAACTGTCTCAACACTTCACACCCTGGTGTCTGTCTGATGTAATCTAGTATCTGATTGGTCCCTATCTGATCTTATATTCTCTCTGGTTGGTCACTGTCTGATGCAATCTAGTCTGTGATTGGTCCGGCTGCCAGGTAATGTTTTAGTGTAGCAGTATTGGGTTGGTTGAGAGACGGTGGATCTATCTACTGTTAGAGCACAACAATTTACTGTGTTCCAAATGCACCCTAATCCCTATTCAGCGCACTACTAGACGAGACCAGGTCAAAAGTAGTACACTATATAGGGAATAGGGTTCCATTTGGGACTTTTAACTAAATAAAGCTTCTTCATGATACCACACAGATAGTGATATCCCTCTCTCTCCCTTCATCATCCTTATATAATCACCATCATCTTCATCAACTCTCCTACTAATTAATACTCATATTAACCGCATCGGTATGTTGCCATGACAACGATGGTGTTTCTAATATACGGTAGACAGCGCAGGCCTGGGGTTGGTGGGTGAGGGGAGGGGCTGCAGCGGTGGTTGGGATGTGGGCGTGGCCTGGGGTGTTCAGTACGCGTGATTGGCCACGTAGAGAGACTGTCCCGCCGCTCCGCTCTCTCCTGTCGACTCATACTTCCCCTGGGCAGCCAGACCATTCCCCTGGAGGGGAGGGGGAGGGAGGAGAGGAGAGGGGGAGGGAGGGAGGGGGGAGGGGAGGGGGGAGGGAGGGGAGGAGGGAGTGGGAGGGGAGGGGGAGGGGGGGAGGGGAGGAGGAGGAGGGGAGGGGAGGGAGGGAGGGGAGGGGAGGAGGGGGGGAGGAGAGGGAGGAGGGGGAGGGAGGAGAGGGGAGGGGGAGGGAGGAGAGGGGAGGGAGGAGGGAGGAGAGGAGGGGGAGGGAGGGAGGGGAGGGGGAGGGGGAGGGGAGGGAGGGAGGGGGAGGGAGGAGAGGAGGGGGAGGAGGAGGGAGGGAGGGGGAGGGGGAGGGAGGGGAGGGGGGGGGAGGGAGGAGAGGAGGAGGGAGGGGGAAGGGGGGAGAGGGAGGGGGAGGGAGGGAGTGGGAGGGAGGGGGAGGGAGGAGAGGGGGAGGGGAGGGGAGGGGAGGGGAGGGGGAGGGAGGAGGGAGGGAGTGGGAGGGGAGGGGAGGAGGAGGGGGAGGGGGAGGGGAGGGGAGGGGGAGGGAGGAGAGGAGGGGGAGGGAGGGAGTGGAGGGGAGGGAGGGGGAGGGGAGGGAGGGGGGAGGGAGGGAGGGAGGGGAGGGGAGGAGGAGGGGGAGGGGAGGGGAGGGGAGGGAGGGGGGGGAGGGGAGGGGAGGGGGAGGGAGGAGAGGAGGGGGGGGAGGGAGGGGGGGAGGGGAGGAGGAGGGGGAGGGGAGGGAGGGGAGGGGGGAGGGAGGAGAGGAGGGGGAGGGAGGGAGGGGGAGGGGAGGGAGGGGGAGGGGAGGGGAGGAGGGGGGAGGGAGGAGAGGGGAGGGAGGGGAGGAGGAGGGGGAGGGGAGGGAGGGGAGGGGGGAGGGAGGGGAGGGGAGGGGAGGGAGGGGGGGAGGGAGGAGAGGGGAGGGAGGGGGGAGGGGGAGGGAGGGGAGGGAGGGGGAGGAGGAGGGGGAGGGAGGAGAGGGGAGGGGGGGGGAGGGGAGGGGGAGGGGAGGGGAGGGGGGAGGGAGGGGGAGGGGAGGAGGGGAGGGGGGAGGGGAGGGAGGGGAGGAGGAGGGGGGGAGGGAGGAGAGGGGAGGGGGGAGGGGAGGGGGAGGGAGGGAGGGGGAGGGGAGAGGGAGGGGAGGGGAGAGGTAGGGGAGAGGGGGGAGGGGGGGAGGGGGGAGGGAGAGGGAGGGTGGGGAGAGGTAGGGGAGAGGGGGAGGGGAGGGGAGGGAGGGAGTGGGAGGGGGGAGGGAGGGGGAGGGAGGGAGGGGGAGGGGGAGGGGGAGGGGGGAGGGAGGGAGGGAGGGGAGGGGAGGGGGGAGGGGAGGGGGGAGGGGGGGGGGAGGGAGAGGAGGGGAGAGGAGGGAGTCGGAGAGGAGGGGAGGGGGAGGGAGGGAGGGAGGGGGAGGGGAGGGGGAGGGAGGGAGGGGAGGGGAGGGGAGGGGGAGGGGAGGGGGGAGGGGGGGAGGGAGAGGAGGGGAGAGGAGGGAGTCGGAGAGGAGGGGAGGGGAGGGGAGAGGGGGGAGGGGAGGGGAGGACAGGAGGGACGGGGGAGAGGAGAGGGAGGGAGGAGAGGGGGAGGGAGGGAGTGGGAGAGGAGTATCATTGAAAGATAGAAGAGATGGATTGGTGATAGGAAAAAGATATAGAGTTAGTTAGATAGAAGGTTCTGAATTAAATAGTTATTTTGTACACACACCCTCCCCTCCACCCACCTCAGCCCGTTTAAGGAACTCCTCGGCAGCAGCCTTCTCATTGTCTCTCTCTCCCCTCCAGGCGTTGAGGGCTGAGGCCTGCAGGGCACGACCATAGGAGAAGGTCAAGGCCCAGGGTTTCCCCAGAGGACAGGTATTGATAGCATTCAGGTTAATACTGGCCTCCTCCTCTGACTGGCCCCCTGATAGGAACGTCACACCTGAGGAGGGAGGGAGGGGGGAGAGGGAGGGAGAGGGGGAGGGAGGGGGGAGGGGGGGGAGGGAGAGGGGGGAGAGAGGGGGAGGGGGGGGAGGGGGAGGGAGAGAGGGGGGAGAGAGTGAGGGGGAGGGAGAGAGAGAGAGAGAGAAGGGGGAGAGAGAGAGAGAGAGAGAGAGAGAGAGAGAGAGAGAGAGAGAAGGGGGGAGAGAGAGAGAGAGAGAGAGAGAGAGAGAGAGCGAGGGGGAGAAGTGAGAGGGGGAGAGGGAGGGAGGGGGAGAGAGAGAGAGAGAGAGAGAGAGAGAGAGAGAGAGAGAGAGAGAGAGAGAGAAGGGGAGAGAGAGAGAGAGAGAGAGAGAGAGAGAGAGAGAGAGAGAGGGGGAG
>NW_025536157.1:37500-47500 GCF_020615455.1 Coregonus clupeaformis | reverse complement strand
TCTGACAGAGCCTTGTACACAGCAGCCAGAACCTACAGACAGACAGACATGGTGGTCTGACAGAGCCTTGTACACAGCAGCCAGACAGGCATGGTGGTCTGACAGAGCCTTGTACACAGCAGCCAGACAGATAGACATGGTGGTCTGACAGAGCCTTGTACACAGCAGCCAGACAGATAGACATGGTGGTCTGACAGAGCCATGTACACAGCAGCCAGACAGACATGGTGGTCTGACAGAGCCTTGTACACAGCAGCCAGACAGACATGGTGGTCTGACAGAGCCTTGTACACAGCAGCCAGACAGATAGACATGGTGGTCTGACAGAGCCTTGTACACAGCAGCCAGACAGACATGGTGGTCTGACAGAGCCTTGTACACAGCAGCCAGACAGACATGGTGGTCTGACAGAGCCTTGTACACAGCAGCCAGATAGACATGGTGGTCTGACAGAGCCTTGTACACAGCAGCCAGATAGACATGGTGGTCTGACAGAGCCATGTACACAGCAGCCAGACAGACATGGTGGTCTGACAGAGCCTTGTACACAGCAGCCAGATAGACATGGTGGTCTGACAGAGCCTTGTACACAGCAGCCAGATAGACATGGTGGTCTGACAGAGCCTTGTACACAGCAGCCAGACAGACATGGTGGTCTGACAGAGCCTTGTACACAGCAGCCAGACAGACATGGTGGTCTGACAGAGCCTTGTACACAGCAGACAGAACATAGCGAGAGACGGAGAAAGAGGGAGGTCCGAAACTCATATCATGTTCAACAGGTTGCCAGGTTGGGTTAGGGTTGGGTTAGTGTTAGGGTTGCTAGGTTGGGTTAGGGTTGTCAGGTTGGGTTAGGGTTGGGTTAGTGTTAGGGTTGCTAGGTTGGGTTAGGGTTGTCAGGTTGGGTTAGGGTTGGGTTAGTGTTAGGGTTGCTAGGTTGGGTTAGGGTTGTCAGGTTGGGTTAGGGTTGCCAGGTTGGGTTAGGGTTGGGTTAGTGTTAGGGTTGCTAGGTTGGGTTAAGGTTGTCAGGCTGGGTTAAGGTTGTCAGGCTGGGTTACGGTTACCAGGTTGGGTCGGGGTTGCCAGGTTGGGTCGGGGTTGCCAGGTTGGGTCAGGGTTGCCAGGTTGGATCATTACCTTCTCAGTGATATACTGACAGCGTTTCAGGTCATGGTCTCCGTCAGGAAGGATCTCAGGCTCCACGATGGGAACGATGCCGTTCTGAAAGACACACACACAGGGGTGTCACAGACACACACACACACACACACACACACACACACACACACACACACACACACACACTACCTGTTGACAGATGCTGGCGTAGCGTGCCAGTACGTTGGCGTTCTCCATGATGGCGAGTTCTGAGGGGGTGTTGTCGCTGATCTTCAGGACGCTACGCCATTTAGCGAAGTCTGCTCCATCTTTCTTATACTGAGCACAACGCTCTGCCAGACCGTCCAGACCTACACACACACACAGAGATATACACACACACACACACACACACAGATATACACACACACACACACACACAGATATACACACACACACACACACACACACACACAGAGATATACACACACACACACACACACACACAGATATACACACACACACACACACACACACACACAGATATACACACACACACACACAGATATACACACACACACACACACAGATATACACACACACACACACAGATATACACACACACACAGATATACACACACACACACACACACACACACTCACACACACACACACACACAGATATACACACACACACACACACAGAGATATACACACACACACAAACACAGATATACACACACACAGTTATGTGGTTATGCACAACCAATAGCTCCAAGTCACTGATTAACCAGCTAGGGAGTGTATTATGGTGATTGACCAGCTAGGGAGTGTATTATGGTGATTGACCAGCTAGGGAGTGTATTATGGTGATTGACCAGCTAGGGAGTGTATTATGGTGATTAACCAGCTAGGGAGTGTATTATGGTGATTAACCAGCCAGGGAGTGTATTATGGTGATTAACCAGCTAGGGAGTGTATTATGGTGATTGACCAGCTAGGGAGTGTATTATGGTGATTAACCAGCTAGGGAGTGTATTATGGTGATTGACCAGCTAGGGAGTGTATTATGGTGATTAACCAGCCAGGGAGTGTATTATGGTGATTAACCAGCCAGGGAGTGTATTATGGTGATTGACCAGCCAGGGAGTGTATTATGGTGATTAACCAGCTAGGGAGAGTATTATGGTGATTAACCAGCCAGGGAGTGTATTATGGTGATTAACCAGCTAGGGAGTGTATTATGGTGATTAACCAGCCAGGGAGTGTATTATGGTGATTGACCAGCTAGGGAGTGTATTATGGTGATTGACCAGCTAGGGAGTGTATTATGGTGATTGACCAGCTAGGAGTGTATTATGGTGATTGACCAGCCAGGGAGTGTATTATGGTGATTAACCAGCTAGGAGTGTATTATGGTGATTGACCAGCTAGGGAGTGTATTATGGTGATTGACCAGCTAGGGAGTGTATTATGGTGATTGACCAGCTAGGGAGTGTATTATGGTGATTGACCAGCTAGGGAGTGTATTATGGTGATTGACCAGCTAGGGAGTGTATTATGGTGATTAACCAGCTAGGGAGTGTATTATGGTGATTGACCAGCTAGGGAGTGTATTATGGTGATTGACCAGCTAGGGAGTGTATTATGGTGATTGACCAGCTAGGGAGTGTATTATGGTGATTAACCAGCTAGGGAGTGTATTATGGTGATTGACCAGCCAGGGAGTGTATTATGGTGATTAACCAGCCAGGGAGTGTATTATGGTGATTAACCAGCTAGGGAGTGTATTATGGTGATTAACCAGCTAGGGAGTGTATTATGGTGATTGACCAGCTAGGGGAGTGTATTATGGTGATTGACCAGCTAGGGAGTGTATTATGGTGATTGACCAGCTAGGGGAGTGTATTATGGTGATTGACCAGCTAGGGAGTGTATTATGGTGATTGACCAGCTAGGAGTCTATTATGGTGATTGACCAGCTAGGGAGTGTATTATGGTGATTAACCAGCTAGGGGAGTGTATTATGGTGATTGACCAGCTAGGAGTGTATTATGGTGATTAACCAGCCAGGGAGTGTATTATGGTGATTAACCAGCCAGGGAGTGTATTATGGTGATTGCCCAGCTAGGGAGTGTATTATGGTGATTAACCAGCTAGGGAGTGTATTATGGTGATTAACCAGCCAGGTAGTGTATTATGGTGATTAACCAGCTAGGGAGTGTATTATGGTGATTAACCAGCTAGGGAGTGTATTATGGTGATTAACCAGCTAGGGAGTCTATTATGGTGATTAACCAGCTAGGGAGTGTATTATGGTGATTAACCAGCTAGGGAGTGTATTATGGTGATTGACCAGCTAGGGAGTGTATTATGGTGATTAACCAGCTAGGGAGTGTATTATGGTGATTGACCAGCTAGGGAGTGTATTTTGGTGATTGACCAGCCAGGGAGTGTATTATGGTGATTAACCAGCTATGGAGTGTATTATGGTGATTAACCAGCCAGGGAGTGTATTATGGTGATTAACCAGCTAGGGAGTGTATTATGGTGATTGACCAGCTAGGGAGTCTATTATGGTGATTAACCAGCTAGGGAGTGTATTATGGTGATTGACCAGCCAGGGAGTGTATTATGGTGATTGACCAGCTAGGGAGTGTATTATGGTGATTGACCAGCTAGGGAGTGTATTATGGTGATTGACCAGCTAGGGAGTGTATTATGGTGATTAACCAGCCAGGGAGTGTATTATGGTGATTGACCAGCCAGGGAGTGTATTATGGTGATTGACCAGCTAGGGAGTGTATTATGGTGATTAACCAGCTAGGGAGTGTATTATGGTGATTGACCAGCTAGGGGAGTGTATTATGGTGATTGACCAGCTAGGGAGTGTATTTGGTGATTAACCAGCTAGGGAGTGTATTATGGTGATTGACCAGCCAGGGAGTGTATTATGGTGATTGACCAGCCAGGGAGTGTATTATGGTGATTAACCAGCCAGGGAGTGTATTATGGTGATTAACCAGCTAGGGAGTGTATTATGGTGATTGACCAGCTAGGGAGTGTATTATGGTGATTAACCAGCTAGGGAGTGTATTATGGTGATTGACCAGCTAGGGAGTGTATTATGGTGATTGACCAGCTAGGGAGTGTATTATGGTGATTGACCAGCTAGGGAGTGTATTATGGTGATTGACCAGCTAGGGAGTGTATTATGGTGATTGACCAGCTAGGAGTGTATTATGGTGATTGACCAGCTAGGAGTGTATTATGGTGATTGACCAGCTAGGGAGTGTATTATGGTGATTGACCAGCTAGGGAGTCTATTATGGTGATTAACCAGCTAGGGAGTGTATTATGGTGATTGACCAGCTAGGGAGTGTATTATGGTGATTGACCAGCTAGGGAGTGTATTATGGTGATTGACCGTGTGTGTTCTCACCCTGGGTGGTGGTCTCCCCATCGGTCCCGGCCAATGGGACAACACCTTTGTCCACCTACATACAGACACACAGACAGACAGAAAGACAGACTTGTAATACCCATGAGCACAACAATTTGAAGTCAATAAGTCATAGTTTTAGTCAAAGTTTGATATATTTGACTTAAAGATGGAAATCCGAAGTGGTAACTTCTGAAATTTTCCGTGCCAATGCCGTGTGTTTCCCCTCTGAGATGACGTGCTAACACTTTCCAGACTACATTTATTTTTCAGGGCTGAGTTTTATTTTAACATTACCACCCACCAGCATGACATTACTTATTATCAGAAACACCTGCAAAGTTCTTCCTCTTTGTGAGTCGCGACTGAGCTGAGCAGAGCCAAACAGCTTTTCACCGTTTGGTACCTCCACGTTTTTACCAGCAAATGATCATAATCCACTGGATACTTTGCCAAGTTTCACATATTTTTTTGTGAGTCTGTATTCAAAAAATAAATAAAGATAATTTACAGTAAATAAATGTTAAAATTGCGTGGTATGATTGCATTTTGGAACCCCGCTCCCCCCGTCGCCCCAAGATTAATGATTTTGACCACTAAAGTTTTGGGTGAATTCGTTTTGCATGGCCAGGTAACCCCAGGTGGGCTGGGTTTGCTCATTTTGGACCATTCCATTTATCCTAAAGAGAAATCTCCACCCAGCTGGGGCACCAGGCCATGCGAAACAAACTCACCCATTGCTTCACTACACGCTCCACTGCTTTGATTGGTTCAGCTAGAAACCACAAGTGTATCCTATAATGAAAGGCACCCGAGAAAGAAAATTCAAGGAACTTGTTTATTTTTTACATTTTAGTCATTTAGCAGACGCTCTTATCCAGAGCGACTTACAGTTAGTGAGTGCATACATTTTTCATACTGGCCCCCCGTGGGAATCGAAACCCACAACCCTGACATTGCAAGCGCCATGCTCTACCAACTGAGCTACAGGGGACATGTTTAGCTATTTTGTTGTGCTGTTATTCCATTTGTATTTGTGTTTCATGTCTGATTCAGGGTGTTATTATGCATCATTGTAGCCAATCCCACTGCCCCTTGCTGTGAGAACCATGGCCTGAGCACGGCTGACTTGGCTTGGATGTAGCGCAGCCGAATAGCCTGTCAGCAGCCTACCAAAACACGTCTAGTCCAAACCGTTCAAAAGCTTGGCTATTCAAATTACCAAACCATTCAATAGCTAGGCTGTCCATATTACCAAACCATTCAATAGCTAGGCTGTCCATATTACCAAACCATTCAATAGCTAGGCTGTCCATATTACCAAACCATTCAATAGCTAGGCTGTCCATATTACCAAAACCATTCAATAGCTAGGCTGTCCATATTCCAAACCATTCAATAGCTAGGCTGTCCATATTACCAAACCATTCAATAGCTAGGCTGTCCATATTACCAAACCATTCAATAGCTAGGCTGTCCATATTACCAAACCATTCAATAGCTAGGCTGTCCATATTACCAAACCATTCAATAGCTAGGCTGTCCATATTACCAAACCATTCAATAGCTAGGCTGTCCATATTCCAAACCATTCAATAGCTAGGCTGTCCATATTACCAAACCATTCAATAGCTAGGCTGTCCATATTACCAAAACCATTCAATAGCTAGGCTGTCCATATTACCAAACCATTCAATAGCTAGGCTGTCCATATTACCAAACCATTCAATAGCTAGGCTGTCCATATTACCAAACCATTCAATAGCTAGGCTGTCCATATTACCAAACCATTCAATAGCTAGGCTGTCCATATTACCAAGCCATTCAATAGCTAGGCTGTCCATATTACCAAACCATTCAATAGCTAGGCTGTCCATATTACCTAGCCATTCAATAGCTAGGCTGTCCATATTACCAAACCATTCAATAGCTAGGCTATCCATATTACCAAGCCATTCAATAGCTAGGCTGTCCATATTACCAAACCATTCAATAGCTAGGCTGTCCATATTACCAAACCATTCAATAGCTAGGCTGTCCATATTACCAAGCCATTCAATAGCTAGGCTGTCCATATTACCATACCATTCAATAGCTAGGCTATCCATGTTACCAAACCATTCAATAGCTAGGCTATCCATGTTACCAAACCATTCAATAGCTAGGCTATCCATATTACCAAACCATTCAATAGCTAGGCTGTCCATATTACCAAACCATTCAATAGCTAGGCTGTCCATATTACCAAACCATTCAATAGCTAGGCTGTCCATATTACCAAGCCATTCAATAGCTAGGCTGTCCATATTACCATACCATTCAATAGCTAGACTATCCATATTACCAAGCCATTCAATAGCTAGGCTGTCCATATTACCAAACCATTCAATAACTAGGCTGTCCATATTACCAAACCATTCAATAGCTAGGCTGTCCATATTACCAAGCCATTCAATAGCTAGGCTGTCCATGTTACCAAACCATTCAATAGCTAAGCTGTAAACCATTCAATAGCTAGGCTGTCCATATTACCGGAGCTTCATCTTATTATTTCTTTTTCTATTGTGGATTCGCTGAAACTTTGGAGACAACAATAGATGGCAAAGTCAAATATACTGGTTTCCCCTATCCATCTGGTTTCCCCTGTCCATCTGGTTTCCCCTATCCATCTGGTTTCCCCTGTCCATCTGGTTTCCCCTGTCCATCTGGTTCCCCCTGTGCATCTGGTTTCCCCTGTCCATCTGGTTCCCCCTGTCCATCTGGTTTCCCCTATCCATCTGGTTTCCCCTATCCATCTGGTTTCCCCTGTCCATCTGGTTTCCCCTATCCATCTGGTTTCCCCTATCCATCTGGTTTCCTATATCCATCTGGTTTCCCCTATCCATCTGGTTTCCCCTATCCATCTGGTTTCCCCTATCCATCTGGTCCCCTATCCATCTGGTTTCCCCTATCCATCTGGTTTCCCCTATCCATCTGGTTTCCCTTATCCATCTGGTTTCCCCTATCCATCTGGTTTCCTCTATCCATCTGGTTATCCATCTGGTTTCCCCTATCCATCTGGTTTCCTCTATCCATCTGGTTTCCTCTATCCATCTGGTTTCCCTTATCCATCTGGTTTCCCTTATCCATCTGGTTTCCCTTATCCATCCAGTTTCCCCTATCCATCTGGTTTCCCTTATCCATCTGGTTTCCCCTATCCATCTGGTTTCCTCTATCCATCTGGTTTCCTCTATCCATCTGGTTTCCCCTATCCATCTGGTTTCCCCTATCCATCTGGTTCCTCTATCCATCTGGTTTCCTATATCCATCTGGTTCCTCTATCCATCCGGTTTCCCCTATCCATCCGGTTTCCCCTATCCATCCGGTTTCCCCTATCCATCCGGTTTCCCTTATCCATCTGGTTTCCCCTATCCATCTGGTTTCCCCTATCCATCTGGTTTCCCCTATCCATCTGGTTTCCCTTATCCATCTGGTTTCCCTTATCCATCTGGTTTCTCCTATCCATCTGGTTTCCCCTATCCATCCGGTTTCCCTTATCCATCCGGTTTCCCCTGTCCATCTGGTTTCCCCTGTCCATCCGGTTTCCCCTATCCATCCGGTTTCCCTTATCCATCCGGTTTCCCCTATCCATCCGGTTTCCTCTATCCATCCGGTTTCCTCTATCCATCCGGTTTCCCCTATCCATCTGGTTTCCCCTATCCATCTGGTTTCCCCTATCCATCTGGTTTCCTCTATCCATCTGGTGTCCCCTATCCATCTGGTGTCCCCTATCCATCCGGTTTCCCCTATCCATCCGGTTTCCCCTATCCATCTGGTTTCCCCTATCCATCTGGTTTCCCTTATCCATCCGGTTTCCCCTATCCATCCGGTTTCCCCTATCCATCCGGTTTCCCTTATCCATCTGGTTTCCCCTATCCATCCGGTTTCCCCTATCCATCCGGTTTCCTCTATCCATCTGGTTTCCCTTATCCATCTGGTTTCCCCTATCCATCCGGTTTCCTCTATCCATCCGGTTTCCTCTATCCATCTGGTTTCCCTTATCCATCTGGTTTCCCCTATCCATCTGGTTTCCTCTATCCATCTGGTTTCCTCTATCCATCTGGTTTCCCCTATCCATCTGGTTTCCCCTATCCATCTGGTTTCCCTTATCCATCCGGTTTCCCTTATCCATCCGGTTTCCCCTATCCATCTGGTTTCCCTTATCCATCTGGTTTCCTCTATCCATCTGGTTTCCTCTATCCATCTGGTTTCCCCTATCCATCTGGTTCCTCTATCCATCTGGTTTCCCCTATCCATCTGGTTTCCCTTATCCATCTGGTTTCCCCTATCCATCTGGTTTCCTCTAACCATCTGGTTTCCCCTATCCATCTGGTTTCCCCTATCCATCTGGTTTCCCTTATCCTTCTGGTTTCCCCTATCCATCTGGTTTCCCCTATCCATCTTGTTTCCCTTATCCATCTGGTTTCCCCTATCCATCTGGTTTCCTCTATCCATCTGGTTTCCTCTATCCATCTGGTTTCCCCTATCCATCTGGTTTCCCCTATCCATCTGGTTTCCCTTATCCATCTGGTTTCCTCTATCCATCTGGTTGCCTCTATCCATCTGGTTTCCTCTATCCATCTGGTTTCCCTTATCCATCTGGTTTCCTCTATCCATCTGGTTTCCCCTATCCATCTGGTTTCCTCTATCCATCTGGTTTCCCTTATCCATCTGGTTTCCCTTATCCATCTGGTTTCCTCTATCCATCTGGTTTCCCATGATTTTTTTATTTGCACCAAAGAAAACAAAAGATAAACAACAATACAGATAAAAACCAATAAATAAATAAATGGTGTTCAGGTGGTTGGAAGCCCAGGGGCTTATATAAAAACCACACCACAAAAAAACAATATACAATACATAAGTACCAAAATAATTGTTTTGTTGTTAAATCAGATAACAAAACCTACTAATTATAAATGTACAAATGAATTGATCAGTAATCACACAAACATTGTCTTGTTTAAAAGTATGTGTGCATATGAGTGTGTGAGAGTTAGTCTATATGGAGGAGATTACTGAGTAGTTTGGTTCATCAGGCTGACCTCCAGTCTTCATGGAGGAGATTACTGAGTAGTTTGGTTCATCAGGCTGATCCCCCAGTCTTCATGGAGGAGATTACTGAGTAGTTTGGTTCATCAGGCTGACCCCCCAGTCTTCATGGAGGAGATTACTGAGTAGTTTGGTTCATCAGGCTGACCTCCAGTCTTCATGGAGGAGATTACTGAGTAGTTTGGTTCATCAGGCTGACCCCCCAGTCTTCATGGAGGAGATTACTGAGTAGTTTGGTTCATCAGGCTGACCCCCAGTCTTCATGGAGGAGATTACTGAGTAGTTTGGTTCATCAGGCTGACCCCCAGTCTTCATGGAGGAGATTACTGAGTAGTTTGGTTCATCAGGCTGACCCCCAGTCTTCATGGA
>NW_025536157.1:20000-32500 GCF_020615455.1 Coregonus clupeaformis | reverse complement strand
ATGAGACATCCTGATGGAGGAAACACAGAGAGGGATGAGACATCCTGATGGAGGAAACACAGAGAGGGGATGAGACATCCTGATGGAGGAAACACAGAGAGGGGATGAGACATCCTGATGGAGGAAACACAGAGAGGGATGAGACATCCTGATGGAGGAAACACAGAGAGGGATGAGACATCCTGATGGAGGAAACACAGAGAGGGATGAGACATCCTGATGGAGGAAACACAGAGAGGGATGAGACATCCTGATGGAGGAAACACAGAGAGGGATGAGACATCCTGATGGAGGAAACACAGAGAGGGATGAGACATCCTGATGGAGGAAACACAGAGAGGGGATGAGACATCCTGATGGAGGAAACACAGAGAGGGATGAGACATCCTGATGGAGGAAACACAGAGAGGGATGAGACATCCTGATGGAGGAAACACAGAGAGGGATGAGACATCCTGATGGAGGAAACACAGAGAGGGATGAGACATCCTGATGGAGGAAACACAGAGAGGGATGAGACATCCTGATGGAGGAAACACAGAGAGGGATGAGACATCCTGATGGAGGAAACACAGAGAGGGATGAGACATCCTGATGGAGGAAACACAGAGAGGGATGAGACATCCTGATGGAGGAAACACAGAGAGGGATGAGACATCCTGATGGAGGAAACACAGAGAGGGATGAGACATCCTGATGGAGGAAACACAGAGAGGGATGAGACATCCTGATGGAGGAAACACAGAGAGGGATGAGACATCCTGATGGAGGAAACACAGAGAGGGATGAGACATCCTGATGGAGGAAACACAGAGAGGGATGAGACATCCTGATGGAGGAAACACAGAGAGGGATGAGACATCCTGATGGAGGAAACACAGAGAGGGATGAGACATCCTGATGGAGGAAACACAGAGAGGGATGAGACATCCTGATGGAGGAAACACAGAGAGGGGGATGAGACATCCTGATGGAGGAAACACAGAGAGGGATGAGACATCCTGATGGAGGAAACACAGAGAGGGATGAGACATCCTGATGGAGGAAACACAGAGAGGGATGAGACATCCTGATGGAGGAAACACAGAGAGGGATGAGACATCCTGATGGAGGAAACACAGAGAGGGGATGAGACATCCTGATGGAGGAAACACAGAGAGGGATGAGACATCCTGATGGAGGAAACACAGAGAGGGATGAGACATCCTGATGGAGGAAACACAGAGAGGGATGAGACATCCTGATGGAGGAAACACAGAGAGGGATGAGACATCCTGATGGAGGAAACACAGAGAGGGATGAGACATCCTGATGGAGGAAACACAGAGAGGGATGAGACATCCTGATGGAGGAAACACAGAGAGGGATGAGACATCCTGATGGAGGAAACACAGAGAGGATGAGACATCCTGATGGAGGAAACACAGAGAGGGATGAGACATCCTGATGGAGGAAACACAGCGAGGGGATGAGACATCCTGATGGAGGAAACACAGAGAGGGGATGAGACATCCTGATGGAGGAAACATAGAGAGGGATGAGACATCCTGATGGAGGAAACACAGAGAGGGATGAGACATCCTGATGGAGGAAACACAGAGAGGGATGAGACATCCTGATGGAGGAAACACAGAGAGGGGATGAGACATCCTGATGGAGGAAACACAGAGAGGGATGAGACATCCTGATGGAGGAAACACAGAGAGGGGATGAGACATCTCTGATGGAGGAAACACAGAGAGGGGATGAGACATCCTGATGGAGGAAACACAGAGGGATGAGACATCCTGATGGAGGAAACACAGAGAGGGATGAGACATCCTGATGGAGGAAACACAGAGGGATGAGACATCCTGATGGAGGAAACACAGAGAGGGATGAGACATCCTGATGGGAGGAAACACAGAGAGGGATGAGACATCCTGATGGAGGAAACACAGAGAGGGATGAGACATCCTGATGGAGGAAACACAGCGAGGGATGAGACATCCTGATGGAGGAAACACAGAGAGGGATGAGACATCCTGATGGAGGAAACACAGAGAGGGATGAGACATCCTGATGGAGGAAACACAGAGAGGGATGAGACATCCTGATGGAGGAAACACAGAGAGGGATGAGACATCCTGATGGAGGAAACACAGAGAGGGATGAGACATCCGATGGAGTAAACACAGAGAGGGATGAGACATCCTGATGGAGTAAACACAGAGAGGGATGAGACATTCTGATGGAGGAAACACAGAGAGGGATGAGACATCCTGATGGAGTAAACACAGAGAGGGATGAGACATCCTGATGGAGGAAACACAGAGAGGGATGAGACATCCTGATGGAGGAAACACAGAGAGGGGATGAGACATCCTGATGGAGGAAACACAGAGAGGGGATGAGACATCCTGATGGAGGAAACACAGAGAGGGATGAGACATCCTGATGGAGGAAACACAGAGAGGGATGAGACATCCTGATGGAGGAAACACAGAGAGGGGATGAGACATCCTGATGGAGGAAACACAGAGAGGGATGAGACATCCTGATGGAGGAAAACACAGAGAGGGGATGAGACATCCTGATGGAGGAAACACAGAGAGGGATGAGACATCCTGATGGAGGAAACACAGAGAGGGATGAGACATCCTGATGGAGGAAACACAGAGAGGGATGAGACATCCTGATGGAGGAAACACAGAGAGGGATGAGACATCCTGATGGAGGAACACAGAGAGGGGATGAGACATCCTGATGGAGGAAACACAGAGAGGGATGAGACATCCTGATGGAGGAACACAGAGAGGGATGAGACATCCTGATGGAGGAAACACAGAGAGGGATGAGACATCCTGATGGAGGAACACAGAGAGGGATGAGACATCCTGATGGAGGAAACACAGAGAGGGGATGAGACATCCTGATGGAGGAAACACAGAGAGGGATGAGACATCCTGATGGAGGAAATACAGAGAGGGATGAGACATCCTGATGGAGGAAACACAGAGAGGGATGAGACATCCTGGATGGAGGAAACACAGAGAGGGGATGAGACATCCTGATGGAGGAAACACAGAGAGGGATGAGACATCCTGATGGAGGAAAACACAGAGAGGGATGAGACATCCTGATGGAGGAAACACAGAGAGGGATGAGACATCCTGATGGAGGAAACACAGAGAGGGATGAGACATCCTGATGGAGGAAACACAGAGAGGGATGAGACATCCTGATGGAGGAAACACAGAGAGGGATGAGACATCCTGATGGAGGAAACACAGAGGGATGAGACATCCTGATGGAGGAAACACAGAGAGGGATGAGACATCCTGATGGAGGAAACACAGAGAGGGATGAGACATCCTGATGGAGGAAACACAGAGAGGGATGAGACATCCTGATGGAGGAAACACAGAGAGGGATGAGACATCCTGATGGAGGAAACACAGAGAGGGATGAGACATCCTGATGGAGGAAACACAGAGGATGAGACATCCTGATGGAGGAAACACAGAGAGGGATGAGACATCCTGATGGAGGAAAACACAGAGAGGGATGAGACATCCTGATGGAGGAAACACAGAGAGGGATGAGACATCCTGATGGAGGAAACACAGCGGAGGGATGAGACATCCTGATGGAGGAAACACAGAGAGGGATGAGACATCCTGATGGAGGAAACACAGAGAGGGATGAGACATCCTGATGGAGGAAACACAGAGAGGGATGAGACATCCTGATGGAGGAAACACAGAGAGGGATGAGACATCCTGATGGAGGAAACACAGAGAGGGATGAGACATCCTGATGGAGTAAACACAGAGAGGGGATGAGACATCCTGATGGAGAAACACAGAGAGGGGATGAGACATCCTGATGGAGGAAACACAGAGAGGGATGAGACATCCTGATGGAGGAAACACAGAGAGGGATGAGACATCCTGATGGAGGAAACACAGAGAGGGATGAGCTTGTAGAACTTTTTCTCGGTTTCAAAATCCGCATCAGCCAATTAAAATCGTTGACGTGATAGAACGCTACCTGTTAGCTTTTCCCTTCAAATAACCTGCCATTCCCTTCAAATAACCTGCCATTCCCTTCAAATAACCTGCCATTCGCTTCAAATAACCTGCCATTCCCTTCAAATAACCTGCCATTCTCTTCAAATAACCTGCCATTCTCTTCAAATAACCTGCCATTCCCTTCAAATAACATTCTGAATATAATATTATATTATAACCTGCCATTCTACACAGGCCTAAGATTCTGTTAGGCTCCTACCACAGCCATTAAACTCTGTAACTGTTTTAAAGTCCGCATTGGCCTCATGGTGAAATCCCTGAGCTGTTTCCTTCCTCGCCGGTAACTGAGTTAGGAAGGAGCCTGTATCTTCGTAGTGACTGGGTGTTTATTATGCTCTTGTCCTGGACAATATTGATAATCCGGAGTTCCAATGCGGCAATTGTTTTTGCTAGCGGAGGACTACAGGAATGAGGTGGCTTTGCTTAGCAAACAAATCTCAATTTTGAATTTATGGGGAAAACGCAAATTGGAACTTTCCCGTTCTCAACTCCTGTGGCTGGATGCCGCTCGGGCCTGATGGATGTTTCCCCGTCACCTGTCCCTATCTGATGGATGTTTCCCCGTCATCTGTCCCTATCTGATGGATGTTTCCCCGTCATCTGTCTCTATCTGATGGATGTTTCCCCGTCATCTGTCCCTATCTGATGGATGTTTCCCCGTCATCTGTCCCTATCTGATGGATGTTTCCCCGTCATCTGTCCCTATCTGATGGATGTTTCCCCGTCATCTGTCCCTATCTGATGGATGTTTCCCCGTCATCTGCCCTATCTGATGGATGTTTCCCCGTCATCTGTCCCTATCTGATGGATGTTTCCCGTCATCTGTCCCTATCTGATGGATGTTTCCCGGCATCTGTCCCTATCTGATGGATGTTTCCCCGTCATCTGTCCCTATCTGATGGATGTTTCCCGTCATCTGTCCCTATCTGATGGATGTTTCCCGTCATCTGTCTCTATCTGATGGATGTTTCCCGTCATCTGTCCCTATCTGATGGATGTTTCCCGTCATATGTCCCTATCTGATGGATGTTTCCCGTCATCTGTCTCTATCTGATGGATGTTTCCCGTCATATGTCCCTATCTGATGGATGTTTCCCGTCATCTGTCTCTATCTGATGGATGTTTCCCCGTCATCTGTCCCTATCTGATGGATGTTTCCCCGTCATCTGTCCCTATCTGATGGATGTTTCCCCGCCATCTGTCTCTATCTGATGGATGTTTCCCGTCATCTGTCCCTATCTGATGGATGTTTCCCGTCATCTGTCCCTATCTGATGGATGTTTCCCGTCATCTGTCCCTATCTGATGGATGTTTCCGCCATCTGTCCCTATCTGATGGATGTTTCGTCATCTGTCCCTATCTGATGGATGTTTCCCCGTCATCTGCCCTATCTGATGGATGTTTCCGCGTCATCTGTCCCTATCTGATGGATGTTTCCCGTCATCTGTCCCTATCTGATGGATGTTTCCCCGTTCATCTGCCCTATCTGATGGATGTTTCCCCGTCATCTGTCCCTATCTGATGGATGTTTCCCCGTCATCTGTCCCTATCTGATGGATGTTTCCCCGTCATCTGTCCCTATCTGATGGATGTTTCCCCGTCATCTGTCCCTATCTGATGGATGTTTCCCCGTCATCTGTCCCTATCTGATGGATGTTTCCCCGTCATCTGTCCCTTTCTGATGGATGTTTCCCCGTCATCTGTCTCTATCTGATGGATGTTTCCCGTCATCTGTCCCTATCTGATGGATGTTTCCCCGTCATCTATCCCTATCTGATGGATGTTTCCCGTCATCTGTCCCTATCTGATGGATGTTTCCCGTCATCTGTCTCTATCTGACGGATGTTTCCGTCATCTGTCCTATCTGATGGATGTTTCCCCGTCATCTGTCCCTATCTGATGGATGTTTCCCCGTCATCTGTCTCTATCTGATGGATGTTTCCCCGTCATCTGTCCCTATCTGATGGATGTTTCTCCGTCATCTGTCCCTATCTGATGGATGTTTCCCCGTCATCTGTCCCTATCGATGGATGTTTCCGTCATCTGTCCCTATCTGATGGATGTTTCCCCGTCATCTGTCCCTATCTGATGGATGTTTCCCCGTCACCTGTCTCTATCTGATGGATGTTTCCCCGTCACCTGTCCCTATCTGATGGATGTTTCCCCGTCACCTGTCCCTATCTGATGGATGTTTCCCGTCACCTGTCCCTATCTGATGGATGTTTCCCGTCACCTGTCCCTATCTGATGGATGTTTCCCGTCATCTGTCCCTATCTGATGGATGTTTCCCGTCATCTGTCCCTATCTGATGGATGTTTCCCGTCATCTGTCCCTATCTGATGGATGTTTCGCTCATCTGTCCCTATTTGATGGATGTTTCCCGTCATCTGTCCCTATCTGATGGATGTTTCCCCGTCATCTGTCCCTATCTGATGGATGTTTCCCGTCATCTGTCCCTATCTGATGGATGTTTCCCGTCATCTGTCCCTATCTGATGGATGTTTCCCGTCATCTGTCCCTATCTGATGGATGTTTCCTCGTCATCTGTCCCTATCTGATGGATGTTTCCCGTCATCTGTCCCTATCTGATGGATGTTTCCCGTCATCTGTCCCTATCTGATGGATGTTTCCCGTCATCTGTCCCTATCTGATGGATGTTTCCCCGTCATCTGTCCCTATCCGATGGATGTTTCCCCTGTCATCTGTCCCTATCTGATGGATGTTTCCCCGTCATCTGTCCCTATCTGATGGATGTTTCCCGTCATCTGTCCCTATCTGATGGATGTTTCCCGTCATCTGTCCCTATCTGATGGATGTTTCCCGTCATCTGTCCCTATCTGATGGATGTTTCCCGTCATCTGTCCCTATCTGATGGATGTTTCCCCGTCATCTGTCCCTATCTGATGGATGTTTCCCGTCATCTGTCCCTATCCGATGGATGTTTCCGTCATCTGTCCCTATCTGATGGATGTTTCCCGCCATCTGTCCCTATCTGATGGATGTTTCCCGTCATCTGTCCCTATCTGATGGATGTTTCCCGTCATCTGTCCCTATCTGATGGATGTTTCCCGTCATCTGTCTCTATCTGATGGATGTTTCCCGTCATCTGTCCCTATCCGATGGATGTTTCCCGTCATCTGTCCCTATCTGATGGATGTTTCCCGTCATCTGTCTCTATCTGATGGATGTTTCCCCGTCATCTGTCCCTATCTGATGGATGTTTCCCGTCATCTGTCCCTATCTGATGGATGTTTCCCGTCATCTGTCCCTATCTGATGGATGTTTCCCGTCATCTGTCCCTATCTGATGGATGTTTCCGCGTCATCTGTCCCTATCTGATGGATGTTTCCCCGTCATCTGTCCCTATCTGATGGATGTTTCCCGTCATCTGTCTCTATCTGATGGATGTTTCCCGTCATCTGTCCCTATCTGATGGATGTTTCCCCGTCATCTGTCCCTATCTGATGGATGTTTCCCGGTCATCTGTCCCTATCTGATGGATGTTTCCCGTCATCTGTCTCTATCTGATGGATGTTTCCCGTCATCTGTCCCTATCTGATGGATGTTTCCCCGTCATCTGTCCCTATCTGATGGATGTTTCCCGTCATCTGTCACTATCTGATGGATGTTTCCCCGTCATCTGTCCCTATCTGATGGATGTTTCCCGTCATCTGTCCCTATCTGATGGATGTTTCCCGTCATCTGTCCCTATCTGATGGATGTTTCCGTCATCTGTCTCTATCTGATGGATGTTTCCCCGTCATCTGTCCCTATCTGATGGATGTTTCCCCGTCATCTGTCCCTATCTGATGGATGTTTCCCCGTCATCTGTCTCTATCTGATGGATGTTTCCCCGTCATCTGTCCCTATCTGATGGATGTTTCCCCGTCATCTGTCCCTATCTGATGGATGTTTCCCCGTCATCTGTCCCTATCTGATGGATGTTTCCCCGTCATCTGTCCCTATCTGATGGATGTTTCCGTCATCTGTCCCTATCTGATGGATGTTTCCCCGTCATCTGTCCCTATCTGATGGATGTTTCCCCGTCATCTGTCCCTATCTGATGGATGTTTCGCGTCATCTGTCCCTATCTGATGGATGTTTCCCGTCATCTGTCCCTATCTGATGGATGTTTCCCGTCATCTGTCCCTATCTGATGGATGTTTCCCCGTCATCTGTCCCTATCTGATGGATGTTTCCCGCCATCTGTCCCTATCTGATGGATGTTTCCCCGTCATCTGTCCCTATCTGATGGATGTTTCCCCGTCATCTGTCCCTATCTGATGGATGTTTCCCCGTCATCTGTCCCTATCTGATGGATGTTTCCCCGTCATCTGTCCCTATCTGATGGATGTTTCCCCGTCATCTGTCCCTATCTGATGGATGTTTCCCCGTCATCTGTCCCTATCTGATGGATGTTTCCCGTCATCTGTCCCTATCTGATGGATGTTTCCCCGTCATCTGTCCCTATCTGATGGATGTTTCCCCGTCATCTGTCCCTATCTGATGGATGTTTCCCCGTCATCTGTCCCTATCTGATGGATGTTTCCCCGTCATCTGTCCCTATCTGATGGATGTTTCCCCGTCATCTGTCCCTATCTGATGGATGTTTCCCCGTCATCTGTCCCTATCTGATGGATGTTTCCCCGTCATCTGTCCCTATCTGATGGATGTTTCCCGTCATCTGTCCCTATCTGATGGATGTTTCCCGCGCATCTGTCCCTATCTGATGGATGTTTCCCGTCATCTGTCCCTATCTGATGGATGTTTCCCGTCATCTGTCCCTATCTGATGGATGTTTCCCCGTCATCTGTCCCTATCTGATGGATGTTTCCCCGGTCATCTGTCTCTATCTGATGGATGTTTCCGCCATCTGTCCCTATCTGATGGATGTTTCCCGTCATCTGTCCCTATCTGATGGATGTTTCCCGTCATCTGTCTCTATCTGATGGATGTTTCCCGTCATCTGTCCCTATCTGATGGATGTTTCCCCGTCATCTGTCCCTATCTGATGGATGTTTCCCCGTCATCTGTCTCTATCTGATGGATGTTTCCCCGTCATCTGTCCCTATCTGATGGATGTTTCCCCGTCATCTGTCCCTATCTGATGGATGTTTCCCCGTCATCTGTCCCTATCTGATGGATGTTTCCCCGTCATCTGTCCCTATCTGATGGATGTTTCCCCGTCATCTGTCCCTATCTGAATGGCCTGTTCTACCTGGAACCTGCCTGCCAAGGAAATCATCTCCATCTGCTTCTCCTCCTCCATCCTATAGTGAAGTAGACGGAGAACAGCAAGAAGAGTGTTCCAATCAGACCTGGTCCCATGTCACAAATCTTGGAATAGCTTCGCTGCACTGGTGCCTGATCTACCTGCGCCTTCATCACTGGGACTGCCTGTGTCTGGGACTGCCTGTGTCTGGGACTGCCTGGGTCTGGGATGGCTGTGTCTGGGATGGCTGTGTCTGGGACTGCCTGTGTCTGGGATGGCTGTGTATGGGATGGCTGTGTATGGGATGGCTGTGTCTGGGACTGCCTGTGTCTGGGACTGCCTGTGTCTGGGATGGCTGTGTATGGGATGGCTGTGTCTGGGACTGCCTGTGTCTGGGACTGCCTGTGTCTGGGACTGCCTGTGTCTGGGACTGCCTGTGTCTGGGATGGCTGTGTCTGGGACTGCCTGTGTCTGGGACTGCCTGTGTCTGGGACTGCCTGTGTCTGGGACTGCCTGTGTCTGGGACTGCCTGTGTCTGGGACGGCGGTGCTGACTCCAACTACGCTGACTCCAGCAGCGGCTTCGTCGTTGAGTTCGGCTCCTCTCCCTCTCTCTGGATCTGACGGGGCTCTGTCTGCTGTGGGAGGTCTGGACCTATCGCCGGGAGCAGCAGGTGTACACTATCCTGCTTCTCGTGGGCCCGTGAAAGGTTCAACTAATTGTGTGAGGGGTGGGAATGGGCGGATTTCTCCATTCCCTTCTCCGGCCGTTGTATTGGGCAGTTCAATGGTGAGAAATGTCTCAGTCCCTGGAGCAAAAACGTTGTGCTATCCAGGAGCACAAGTACAGGACATCAATAAGTTGCTCCCAAACATTTTAATCCAGCATCAGGAAATTGAGTCTATCATAGTTCATGTACGATTCAATGCTGAAGATGGATTTTAAAGAACTGATTGGGTTACTACTAGACACCAACAGACTCCCCATAATATCTGGCCCTCTGCTCTCCCTGTGTTGAGACAATGACTTATCAATGATCCAAGCCCAGCTCAGTTAATCCCTACCATTGTGTCGTTGAGTTGTCATAATGCTGCATCAAATGTAGATTATCCCAGGGGCGTTGGCAGACACAATGTAAGTAACCTCATTTATGTCCCTCTAACTGCCCTGAATACCTCTGCTGATCCTACAGCTATTGGATGCAGTAATCATGTTCCTATGAACCAGATTTATACTGTTAGCACTGAAGTGGTGTGCCCTAGCAGGAAGTCCACTATGTGCAGCTCACTCTGCACTATCATAAATAACCTGAGCATGTCTACCTCTGCTAAGCTTCCCAGTAAAGCAATGAAAACAAGCAAGCATCCCAGGAAAGTACTAAAAATAGCTGACGTTAACATATGTAGCTTAAGAAACAAGGTTCATGAAATCAATAATTAACAACAGCACAGGAATGAAATCATCAACATGTATTGATCACATCTTTACTAATGCTGCAGAAATTTGCTTTAAAGCAGTATCCAAATCCATCGGATGTAGTGATCACAATATAGTAGCCATATCTAGGAAAACCAAAGTTCCAAAGGCTGGGCCTAATATAGTGTATAAGAGGTCATACAATACATTTTGTAGTGGCCTTAAAGGTTACGTTGATATAGGACTCGTTTTACTGTGGATAGAGGTACTTTTGTAACAGTTTCCTCCAGCATCTTCACAAGATCCTTTGCTGTTGTTCTGGGATTGATTTGCACTTTTCGCACCAAAGTACGTAAATCTCTAGGAGACAGAACGCGTCTCCTTCCTGAGCGTTAACTGAGCTGGGCTTGGATCATTGGATCATTGATAGTTGAAAGAGGAGTGACACAGGGGTGCCTATCATCTAAATTGAGTTGATTAGAATCTGACTGTGTTTCCTGTCTTTTGTTTTTACAAAGTGCAAAGAAATGTTAATTCAGGTTGGGGGTGAGTTTCTGCTTGAATTTGGTTAAAAGGACAGTGAATTTGTTCATACTTTGAGATCTTGCTACTAAGCTCATGTGTGTATCACACCGTTTTTTCTCTAAGAGATGATTCTGAACTGAAGACGTGTGTAACCACGTTAAGTCTAAGTCTATTGCTGATCGTCATGTACTCTGAGTAGTCTGGAATGTATCATGCATTTCATGTACACAGTAATTGTTCTAGTGTTCATTCTTTTGTCATTAATAAATTATATTAGTTGAACTGAGTAAATGCATTCCTCGTTTTACAGAGTAATTATTTGATTGACTATACGCTTAGAATTCATTTACATTTACATTTTAGTCATTTAGCAGACGCTCTTATCCAGAGCGACTTACATTTAGTGAATACATATTTTTTTTTATACTGACCCCCCGTGGGAATCAAACCCACAACCCTGGCGTTGCAAACGCCATGCTCTATCAACTGTTATATGCACATAGCACATGGTTGGCTACCAACTTGATATCTCTGATCTGCTTGCCTCAATAAATGAATGCTAGAACATTGGTAGCCAGGATGAGCTTTTTGTATCTAGTCTCTTAATAATTGCATCATGGTGCAAGTTAGACACATGCTCTACCCTGACTAGATGCTCCAGAAACACACAGGGTCTGTTGTATTTATTCACATAATAATGAAGTCAGATTGATAAATGTAGTGTATTATTATATTGAACATTTCTACATAATGGTTGGGTAATTTCCACGACTACACGTGACAAATAAAATTAGATTTGATTTGAAGAGGGAGAGAAAGAGAGAGAGAGGGAGAGAGAGATGAACCTGGAGAAGAGTCCCCTAAGCAAGCTGGTCCTGGGGCTCTGTTCACAAACAGACCCCACAGAGCCCCAGGACAGCAACACAATTAGACCCAACCAAATCATGGGAAAACAAAAAGAGAATTACTTGACACATTGCACAGTTTTTTTGTTAATTCTTTCCAAACTAGAACGCTATTTGGCCCTAAACAGAGAGTACACAGTGGCAGAATAGCTGACCACTGTGACTGACCCAAACTTAAGGAAAGCTTTGACTATGTACAGACTCAGTGAGCATAGCCTTGCTATTGAGAAAGGCCGCCGTAGGCAGAACTGGCTCTCAAGAGAAGACAGGCTATGTGCACACTGCCCACAAAAGCTGCAATTCCTAACCTCCTGCCAAATGTATGACCATACAGTGGGGAAAAAAGTATTTAGTCAGCCACCAATTGTG
>NW_025536157.1:0-10000 GCF_020615455.1 Coregonus clupeaformis | reverse complement strand
TGGAAGTCTTTCATTTAATCAGCGGGGCTCTTGATGGGCAATTTTGTGAGACTGTCTAACAGACAGACAGACAGAAGGCCAGATAGTGACAGACAGAGACAGACATACACACACACCTCCCTAGAGAAAGAGAAGTGCTCTCCTCTCTCTCTACCCTCTCCTTCCCTCCCAGCAACACCATCCCCAGTCCTTCCTCTCTCTTCCTCACCCTCCTCTCTCTCTACCCTCTCCTTTTCTCTCTCATTTTCTCTCTCCTTTTCTCTCTAATTTTCTCTCTCTCTCTCTCTCTCCTTTTCTCTCTCTCTCTCTCTCTCTCTCTCTCTCTCTCTCTCTCTCTCTCTCTCTCTCTCTCTCTCTCTCTCTCTCTCTCTCTCTCTCTCTCTCTCTCTCTCTCTCTCTCTCTCAATAGCAAGGCTATGCTCACTGAGTCTGGACATAGTCAAAGCTTTCCATAAGTTTAGGTCAGTCACAGTGGTCAGATATTCTGCCACTGTGTACTCTCTGTTTAGGGCCAAATAGCATTCTAGTTTGCTCTGTTTATTTGTTCAGTCTTTCCGATGTGTCAAGTAATTCTCTTTTTGTTTTCTCATGATTTGGTTGGGTCTAATTGTGTTGTTGTCCTGAGGCTCTGTGGGGTCTGTTTGTGTTTGTGAACAGAGCCCCAGGACTCTCTCTCTCTCTCTCTCTCTCTCTCTCTCTCTCTCTCTCTCTCTCTCTCTCTCTCTCTCTCTCTCTCTCTCTCTCTCTCTCTCTCTCTCTCTCTCTCTTTTTCTCTTTCTCTCTCTCTCTCTCTCTCTCTCTCTCTCTCTCTCTCTCTCTCCTCTCTCTCTCTCTCTCTCTCTCTCTCTCTCTCTCTCTCTCTCTCTCTCTCTCTCTCTCTCTCTCTCTCTCTCTCTCTCTCTCTCTCTCTCTCTCTCTCTCTCTCTCTCTCTCTGAAGTGGAAACGTTTAAATCAAGAGAACTGCATCTATAAACCAAGCACACTCTCCCTTCCTCAGACACACACACACACACCTTTCTCTCAGAGCAGACCTTTTACCTTTTTTATTTTGTAGTGCTAGATATTACTGCACTCACTGTTGGATCTAGAAACACAAGCATTTCGCTGCACCTGCGATAACATCTGCAAATTTGTGTATGCGACCAAAAAACGTTGATTTCATTTGACACAGGAAAACACCCTAAGTTACGAACAGTTTAATAGTTCAGCCGGTGGTTAGAAAAATACAGAGCAAAGCATTGGTGCAACAACAACCTCATCACAGATCAGGGGTTAGAATATTTAGAGAGAGAGAGAGAGAGAGAGAGAGAGAGAGAGAGAGAGAGAGAGAGAGAGAGAGAGAGAGAGAGAGAGAGAGAGAGAATTTCCTAACAAGGCATCCAGAATACTGAGAAAATAAGAAAAAAAACACATCTGACAGCAACATAACAATCACATCTGGGTCCAATACATACTGTAGTGGCTTCCTTTCCTCTTTACCATAGCCACTGCCCTAGCCTGAAGCGGGGTTGTTTCTGACGCATACAGTCCACACTCAACGTTCCCAAACGGCCAAACATTCAATGAGATCCAGGGATATAGTGCAACAAAAAATGTTTATTCTTCTTATCTAACAAAAAGGTATTCTCCAATCAACTTAAAGCAGAGATTACTTGAAATGCAAATACATAATATAATATGACCTGTCTGTCTGTATTTCTGTATGTCTATATGGTCAAAAAACTATACCGCTCCCGCATCTAGCAAGGACTCCCCCCGAAGGCCCAACTTCCTGCCTTTATACTAACACAATTAACACAGTACAATGAATGGGCAAGAGGGGGGGCCAAAAACTGAGTTACACTAATAACAAATGAATATATCTCAATCCGGTAAATAAATCATAAAGGTACGTTACCTAATATTTCATCATATACATTAATATTTAATATATTTACACAAATGTACATGGAGCTCAGTATGTTCAGTCTTTTATACAAAATATGCCCAAATCGGCTCTAACATACCGCCCCTAATTGTTGACTGCACTGAATGCACAACAATTACTTAATATTCAAACGTAGAGCCAATACAAAACATTCTATACCAGAGCACCATTACAGTTCATAGCTATATACAAATATACAAGGTGCCATATAGGAAAATAGTCCATAGATCTCAGTCTGAGTTGAAGTGTAAAGGTGTTCAACTTCCAAAAAATGTCAAGAGTTTGACGTCCACAAAATGTATGACATCAAAGAATGTAAGAGTACGACATCAACGAATCAGAGGTGCACATGATTCAAAGATGGAGCACTGTGTGTGTGTGTGTGTGTTCTCACTTCGTCGCCTCAAGGAGCAGACAGAGTTTATTGATAGGTCTCTGTAGGATATTGGTCTTAGTCTTAACCATGACGCTCCGGACAAGACCTTTGGCCCTGGCAAAGCCTTCACCACACGCCCCATTAGCCAAGAGTTCTTGGGGCGGTGTCATCGACGATGACCACAAGGTCACCAGGACTGAAGTTTCTCTTAGTTTTGTTCCACTTGTTCCGCTCCTGCATAAGTGGAAGATACTCCCCTGATCCATCTCTTCCAGAAGAGGTCAGTGATATATTGTACTTGCTTCCATCTCCTTCGTGAGTATAGGTCACTTCTCTGGAATAGTCCTGGTGGCAGGACTGGCTTTGCTTTCAGATGAAGCAGATGGTTCGGAGTCAGGGGTTCTAGATCGTTAGGGTCATTTGTTACAGTAGTGATTGGTCTGTCGTTCATAATCGCCTCAACTTCACACAAGGCTGTCTGCAAAGCCTCATCATCCAGTACTTGCTCTTTAAAGACTGAATAGAGGATCTTTTTCACTCAGTCGGATCAACCTCTCCCATACCCCCCATGGTGGGCTCCAGAGGGAGGGTTGAATGACCATGTCACTCCTTCCTTCAGTAATTTATTTTGAATCTTGTTGTGATCCAGCTCTTTCAGAGCTTCTCCTAGCTCTCTGTGTGTTCCAACAAAGTTGGTGCCATTGTCTGTTCTGATACTTGTTACTGGGCCTTCGACAGATGAACCTGCGCAGGGCATTGATGCAGGAATCAGTATCCAGATAACTAGCAACTTCTAGATGGACAGCTCGACTCACAAGGCAAGTAAAGATCACACCATACCGCCTTCACATGAACGCGGCCTCGCTTCACCTCTATGGGGCCAAAGTAATCTATGCCCACATGGGTGAAAGGCGGCAAATCAGGTGCTACCCGATCTTGTGGAAGGTCAGCCATCTTCTGTTCCCCAGCTCTAGCTTGCATCCGCCTGCAGAAGACACAGCTCTTAAGGATCTTCCTTGCTAAGGAGTTGGCACAGGGTATCCAATATCGCTGGCGAAGTCTAGAAAGCATGTGACCTCTCCCAGAGTGGCCAACCTGCTCATGGATGTGGAGTAAGATCAGTTTGGAGATGTAGGAGTCTTTGGGCAGGATCATAGGATTCTTTAGTTCCGTAGGCATAGCAGCTTTTGCTTAACCTTCCTCCTACTCTCAGAATGCCATTGTCAACTATTGGATCAAGCTTACAGATTGAGCCGCTTCTCTTGGCACATTGTTTTCCTTTTACAACTAGTGCAATTTCTTGTTTAAAGTGCTGTCGTTGCTCAAATCGAATGATGACCTTTTCTGCTTCATCTAAGTCATCTACAGACAGACTTTCTTTTTCCAAACGTCAGTTTGAACTTGTCAATTTGTTCCTTCAGTGAGTTTGTCAGACTCTGATCTGATCCTGGATCAGTTTGGGTGAGAACTTTCCTTTTCTGGCTTAACTGTAGTAGAAGTCTCTTCAGTTTCAGCATCCAGGCAACTGCTTTCTTCAAGCTGTTCCATGTTGAATAGTACTCAATCAGTTTGCTGGTCGGACTCGTTTCTTCCACACATGTACTGTTTACGATGACGTCTTTTTCTCACCTCTGGATCATCTGGAGGGATGGAGCCAAGCTCCTCGGGGACTTTCGGCCATTGTGTTTCTGTTTTCTCCAGGAATTCTGGTCCTTTGCGCCATCTCTTTGAGTTCAGGAAAGTTTCAACATGTAATCCTCTTGAGGCATCATCGGCTGGGTTGTGTTTGGAGTTCAAA
This sequence comes from Coregonus clupeaformis, assembly GCF_020615455.1. Classification (NCBI taxonomy): domain Eukaryota; kingdom Metazoa; phylum Chordata; class Actinopteri; order Salmoniformes; family Salmonidae; genus Coregonus; species Coregonus clupeaformis. Next base: position 5,898 of record NW_025536157.1, on the reverse strand, counting down.
TACCTCCACTGTTTTGCTTTCGATAGGTCACGGATCATAGCAACCCTATTAGCCACAAAAGTATGGAATCTCTTGGTATCGTTGCGGATGTATTTTAGCACCGACTGCTGTCTGTCCAGAAAGTTGACTCCTCAAGTTCAATCTGAGCTCCAACCTTAACATCCTGTCCACTCGCACTGCCAATGTTGCTGCAGCAAGTTCCAGTCTGGGGATCGTCATCTGCTTGAGTGGAGTCACCCTTGATTTCCCCAGTATGAATGCGATGTGGACCTTTTCCATAACGTTTGCTGAACCTAAGGTAGCTTGCCGTGCCATAACCTTGTTCACTTGCATCACCGAAGTGATGCAGCTGTGCGGTCTTGATTTGACCAAAGTTCTCCGGCATCATACACCTGTTGATCTCGGAATCTGGAGAGCTGGTCCAGCCTCTGAGAGCCATCTCTTCCATGAAATAGAGTGTTCTTCAGGGGATGACTTCGTCCCATCCACACTTTAGCTTGCAGAGCACTTGAAGAATTTGCTTTGCCTTTAATACGAATGGGGCGAGGAAACCTAATGGATCATAAATAGAGCTGACAGTTGAGAGAATACCTCTTCTTGTAAGGGGGTCTGTTCTTGACAGTGACCTGGAAGGTAAACACATCCCTTTCAATGTTCCATCGGATTCCAAGTGCTCTTTCAACAGGCAGCTTTTTCTCTGTCCAGGTCCAGTTCTTTTATCTGCTTGGCTTTGTGTTCATCAGGGATAGAAGCTAGTACAGTGCGGCTGTTGCTGACCCACTTGGTCAATTTGAACCCACCTTGAGAGCACACATCCCTGAGGTTTCTTGTGAGAGCTATGGCTTGTTCTTCTGTGGCCACTGACTTGAGGCAGTCATCAACATAGAAGTTGGACTTGACTGTTTGAATCACCTCTTCATCGTACCCCTCACAGTTGTCTTCTGCAGTCTTTCGCAGTGCAAAGTTTGCACAACTTGGAGAGGATATAGCACCGAAAAGATGTACTGTCATTCTGTACTCCTCCAATCTTTTGTTAGTATCACCATCCGGCCACCATAGGAATCGCAGGAAGTCTAAGTCATCTTCATGGACACGTACTTGATGGAACATTCCTTCAATGTCTGCCATCATGGCAATATGCTCTTGCCGAAATCTTAGCAAGACTCCTATAAGCGTGTTTGCCAGGTCAGGGCCTTGAAGGAGTTCACTGTTAAGAGATGTACCTTTATAGGATGATGAACAGTCAAACACCACTCGTATCGTTCCTTTGCGCTTATGGTGAACGCCATGGTGTGGTATGTACCATACCTTGCCTTTCTCTCTGAGGAGCTTTTCTTGTGGTACCTTCTCGGCGTAACCTTTTTGTTATCATCTCTTCCATGAAGCCTTTGTACTCTGCAGCGTAACCTTTGTCCTTCTTGAACTTCCTGATAATATTTAGAGCCCGCTGCTTTGCCATGTCACGGTTGTTTGGCAGGACTACATCTTTGTTGCGAAAGGGCAACGGTAAGTAGTAGTGATGGTCTTTGAGGGTTATGGAGCTTGATACTATCTCCATAAACCTACGATCCCTCAGCTGACATCTCACTTTTCTCTTCATACTCTCTCTCAGGGAAGTCATGGTTGTACTGATTTACAAGAAGAACCCCCAGGTCGATGCCATTGAGATACGATTGGCCATCACCGTAGGACGCCGGATTCTTCTGCCATGGTACAACTGTTGAGAGGACCATTCATCACCCATCCAAGAGGGTTTCACTGCATACGGTCCGTTGCCTTGGCTATTTATGATTTGCCAGGGTTCCATTGCCTTTGGGAGCATTTACGCCTAATCAGAAGTTCGACGTCAGCATCAATCTCCTTCAACTGAACCTCTTTCAGGTATGGCCACCTTTTTGAGCTCTTTCTGAGTGGGAATGTTCTCTCTTGTCACTGGGATCTTATGTTGGGTGTAGACCTTTGGTAATGCAAGAAATGTGTCGCCTTCCACATTTGCCAATCTCTAATCCAGATATCTCAAAGCTCTTGGTAGGACTCTCCTGCCCCATTGTGCGTAGGGGCAGAATTTCAGTCGCACTGCCTTTAGCTTACAACTGCCTCATAGAGTCTCTCCGTACAAAATGTTGCTGAGCTACCAGAATCGAGAAACATAGGTTAACACAGACTTGCTTCCATTTGCCACCTTTACTTGAACTGGCACAATTCCAGGCAAGTGCACAATCTGTACCGCCCGTATCTTCCTACCAGCTTCAGTGAAACAAGAGCACTGCTGACAGTCTCCTCCCGCTTTACTGCTACACCACTCATATCTGCCTTTTGAGATCTAAATCTCTCTCTTCCTTCAATGTGCAGGATAGTGGGGTGCTTTCTTTGACAGCTCTGACAGGTCATCCTTCTTTTACATTCTCTGCTTAGTGTCCTCTCATCAAACAGCCAAAACAAAGGCCTTTTGATCTCAGAAACTCAACCTTGAATTCATGTGGCTGTGCCTTCACCTGTTGGCAGTCGACCAATAAATGCGCACCAAGCACAAAATATACATGAGATACTGGGAGCATCAAGGGGTAGGTGCCTTCTCTTTACTTCTGAATGTTTGTTCTTTTTGTTTTTCTCACATCTGCCACTACACTTTGTCCTACTTCCCCTACTCTTGATTTTGTTTAAAGTCAGCTTCTGTTTTAGTTTTAAAAACCTTTTTGTTCTACCAGGGATCTTAATATCTCCATCAACATCCTGCATATTTTGGCCTGTTTTTCCATGGGCGTTACCAGGTCACTGAAGCTGGCCCTCCAGGTGACTTCTCTCTAAAATATCAGCATACCATAACCTCCATTTTCCTTTGTTTGTAGGGAAGTTTTACATATCAGCTTTATGTTGGAGGGAAGATTAAGCCTCTTCCATGTTCTGTAGGTCTTGCATACGTTACAGCAACCTCTTAGATAGAGTGCATAACCACCCATCCCTTTCATCATCGGGTTTGATTTTGTCCAGTTCAAGCCTTTTCCATGTAACAGTGTACTTTATTTCATTTCCAAAGTGTTCCTTTAACAACCTCTTATCTCATGCCTCTTCTCTTCCATATGCGCCTACCAATCCTTGTCTACCGTTATTGTTCCGGATAATAGAGCCTATCCTGGTGACTGCTTGTCTTATCTTCTATACCATGCTCAAATGCACGCATGAATGGCCCTAAGTTTGAGGAGTCACCTCAAACGTGGGTATCTCCCTAACAGGGAGTGTGGCTTATTTGTGCTTATAGTGGGGTCCAATTTCATTCTGCCTTTTAATTATTGCTGGTATTATGGCTGATACCCATGTTGATTCTGTGTCGATTCTCCTTGCTGTTGGCTGCTGAGGAGTGTGTTCTCGACTGTTTTGAATGGGTTTGATGGCTTTGTGGTCGGTTGTTTAAAACTCTTTGTAGTGGGGTCTTTGAACTCACCTAATGCAGCAAACTCAACAGGTGATGGTTCAGGTTCCACATGACCTCTGTTCCTTTTCTCAAAATAAGAGTTCATTCCATCTTCTTGCTTAGTAAATGGGCTGCCACAGAATGGGATTGAGTTACTCTACTCTCCAGGACTTCAGTTTGGCATTATATCTCTATGTCCGTTTCAGTGCCATTTTCCCATCCTAACATTCAGTTGATCTTTCTCCAGTTCCAATGCATGCTTGTCTTGTAATGATGCTTGGCTATAGAGCTGCTCTTCTCTCTTTAAGGTGTTCAGAGGACCTAGGAACATCTTAATACTTAGTTTTACTTATCTTTTACACATTGAATGCTGTCATGTGGTTCAATGTTTGTACATCAACTTCCAGCCTTTTCCATATTTCCCACACTCTTTTCCAGGAAATGTTCATAGGTTCTCATTCTTGATTGATAGTAGTTAATGCTCTCCTGTTCCTGTTCCTCATCTGTGACCAGCTCTAGCACAGATTCATGAGCCTTCTTAAAGTCATTGAGCACAGCAGATCAAATGCTTCAAGACTCTCGCTTCACAGTTGCAATGTTTCCTCCATCAACAAAAGACTTTTATTTCATTCATTTTGCTGTACACACTCCAAGTTTGCCTCTCCGGGCTGCATAGAGTGAATTTAGATGCTCCTCTGCCCTCTCCAGTGGAGTCTTATTTGAGATTTCCTCCTCCATCATTCACTTTTAGTTCACTCAGTTTACATTTTTGTTGGTTTATTGTTAACGTAATGCCCGCTTTAACCTCCTTTAATCTTTAAAAAAACACAGTCATCCATTTCAGCATATTGACCCATTTTAATTCACATGTGCAAGTTTGATTTTAATCGTTTTAAATTTCATCCGTTTGTCCCTTTAATTAAGTTTTAACACCATATCTTTAACTTGTTTGCATTCGTTGCGTTATGATTCATTTCCCTTCATATTGATATATGATTGCTACATTATGCATAATCTGTGTTTCCCAAATTAACTTTTATTGTTTTCTCACCCTTATTTTAATTCCATTCCCAAGATTTATCATACTACTTCCATTATAAGCACATTTGCGCTTCCATAATATCGCATGATCACATCGCTTAACAGGGCAGCTCATTCATTACGCAAGTGTTTACTCACGGCTGGCAAATCTAGGAGTTCAAATCCTTCCAAGCGAGCTGTCCTTATGGATTCGAATGCAATTACAAATGAACAAAATCCAGCGTGTCTCACGATTTCCTTCCGTAGTAATCCTTCACGGAGTTTTTACTTGAATGTAAGTGGCTCCTTTCCTCTTTACCATACCCTCCCTAGCCTGAGTTTGTTTCTGACCATACATCCACACTCACTTCCCAAGCACAAACATTCATGTCTTAGTGCAACAAAAATTTTATTCTTCTTACAACAAAGTATTCTCCAATCACTCACCGATTCCCAAATACAAATATCATAATATCATATACCTGTCTGTCTCTATTTCTCTGTATGTCTATATGTCAAAAAAACTATACACGCTCCGCATCTAAGACTCCCCAAGGCCCAACTTCCCTGCCTTTTATACTAACACAATTAACACAGTACAATGAATGGGCAAGGGGGCCAAAACTGAATTACACAAATAACAAATGAATACATATCTCAATCCGGTAAATAAATCATAAGAGTGCGTACTAATATTTCGTCTATATACATTATAATATTTAACTCTATTACACAAATGTACATGAGCTCAGTATGTTCAGTCTTTTATACAAAAATATCCCAAATCTACACATACTTCAAATACTTCCATATCATATATTTGTTCTGGTTAGCAATGAATCATTAGAACTCCCAAAGGTGCAAATCCAACAAATCCAGTGCTGCTCAAATGCTTCTGATATTTAAAAGTATTTTGTATTTGACTCAAGGTCTAATAAGAATAAGGTAGGGATCAGGTGTGAGGCATTGTGGGTAAGAAATAAGGGCAGTCCTTTATAAAACCCTCCAGTATATACAGTGATAGCATAGTTTTCATCTATAACGTTATAGTTGGTCAAAGTTCACAACACTAATTACTGTCTTTAAACAGCTTGAAAATAAATATTCATGCTTTAAAGCTTCTTGATAGGCTAATTGACATAATTTGAGTCTTAATTTATTCTTAATGTTACTCCCGGATTCAACCTAAACATAGCACCACTACCATGCTTGTTGTAAATTATATTACAAGTGCTTAATATATGTGCTCCATGTTTTAACTTGTCAAAATTTGACCGATAGGGTTAGGGTTTGAGGTACTGGTACTTAGACCATGTTATTCTGGGTTAGGGTTAGGGTTGGGTACTGATGCTGTAGACCATGTTATTCTGTTGAATAAGCTGTCCTCGATAGGGTTAGGGTTAGGGTTGGGTACTGATCTTTTTAATGATCTCAGTAATGACAAACTCAGGCCATTAAGGTAGATG
>NW_025536156.1:0-64349 GCF_020615455.1 Coregonus clupeaformis | reverse complement strand
AACTTAAGGCATGGGTTGTCATTTTTTCCTGGATGGCGCAGTATGTGCAGGCTTTTGTTCCAACTGTTAAAAAACCTGATAAAATTAATTATTTCAATCAGTGGTGGTGTTATGTACTGGACTGGGACATGTAAAGCCTGCACATACTGCGACCCTGTAAGACCAGAGCTCCCCATCCCTGAGATATGGCCGGCAGGGAGGTAGCTCAGTTGGTAGAGCATGGCGTTTGCAACGCCAGTGTTGTAGGTTCTTCCCACGGGGGCCAGTATGAAAAAAATAGAATAATGTATGCACTAACTGTAAGTCACTCTGGATAAGAGCGTCTGCTAAATAATGTAAAATGTGGAATGTTGTTCTGTCACCGTGGAGACACACACATACACAGTTTATGGGCTGCCTCATTCTAGTTCTGCCTGGTGAAAAAAAGTCTAAACATTTGGAAATTTGTGTTGTGGCGCAGTGGTCTAAGGCAGTGCTAGCTGTGCCACTAGAGATCCCGGTTTGAATCCAGGGCTCTGTCATGGCTGGCCGTGATTTGGAAGACCCATGGGGCGGCGCACAATTGGTCCAGGGTAGGGAGGGAATGGCCAGCAGGGATGTAGCTCAGTTGGTAGAGCATGGCGTTTGCAACGCCAGGGTTGTGGGTTCGATTCCACCGGGGGGCCAGTATGATAAATAAGAATAAATATGTATGCACTCACTAACTGTAAGTCGCTCTGGATAAAGAGCGTCTACTAAATGACTAAAAAAATATATAAAAATTAAAATAAATAAATATGTCCTACAATGAGCAAGGTTATGGATCAAACTGATTAGCTAATGAAATCAGTGCCAGTTTAGTGATTCGCTTATGACGGCCATATTGAGTTTGTGACCCAACTCAATCTTTAGTATGAAACGACTTTGAAAGATAATATTTCATGCGCCTACAGGACTAATGTTAACCCTTTTTTTGTACTTGTTTCAGCACTTATTTCCAGTAGGAGGCACAAAGACCGAGTGGCCGGAAACCCTTGAAGCCCAAATACAGTCCTTACAGCAAGCAGCAACACAGCACCGCCACCACCACCCTAGCAGTAAGGCAGTATTATCATCAGTCATTTTCCTCTAGCTTTGGTGGAGATAGTCAGTCCAATCTACACTGAGTGTACAAAACATTAGAAAGACCTTCTTAATATTGAGTTGCACACCCTTTGCCCTCAGAACAACCTCAATTCGTCAGGGCATGGACTCACAAGGTGTCAAAGCGTTCCATCAGGATGCTGGCCCATCTTGACTCAATGCTTCCCACAGTTGTGTCAAGTTGGCTGGATGTCCTTTGAGTGGGGACCAATCTTGATACACTGATTGAAGTGGATTGTAAACAAGTGACATCAATAAGGGATCATGACATCACCTCGATTCACCTGGTCAGTCTGTCTGGAAAGAGCAGGTGTTCCTAATGTTTTGTACCTCAGTGTATATACACTATGTTTCCAGACAAAACAAGAATAGCAACTCACTGAAATAATATCCAGTATCCTGAGATAATGTGTCCTGAGATAATTGTCACGCCCCTGACTCTGGGGACTCTTATTTGTTGAGTCAGGGTGTGATTTTCTATGTTATGATTGTCTATGTTGTGTAGGGTCTAGTTTGTGTAGATCTATGTTGGCAGGTGTGGTTCCCAATCAGAGGCAAGCTGTCACTTGTTGTCTCTGATTGGAGGACCATACTTAGGCAGCCCTATTGGCACTAGTGGGTTGTGGGATCTTGTTCCGTGTTAGGTATGTTGTTTGTGTACCTTGGACTTCACGTTTCGTTTATCTTATTTTGTCGTTGTGTTTAATAGTCAAATAAACATGTATGCATATCACGCTGCGCCTTGGTCTGACCCGTTCATCCACGAGAACGTGACAGAAGATCCCACCAAACGAGGACCAAGCAGCGTGTCCAGGAGCAGACAGCCTGGACATGGGAGGAGATCCTGGAAGGAAAGGGTTCCTGGACATGGGGGGAGATTCAGGCTGGGATGGATCGCCGTCCTTGGGAGGAGACAGTGGAGGCACGGTATAGAGAGGAGACAGCGACGCGAAGGCGCCCGGCCGAAGAAGAAGCCCGAGAGACAGCCCCAAGAAAAACATTTTTGGGGGGCTAAAAGGGTGGTTAAGGAGCCTAGTGTTGGAGCAGAGCCAACTCCCCCATACTCACGCGAGGAGGCGTGTGACTGGCAGGCTCCGTGTTATGCGGAGCTACGTACTGTATCGCCCAGTGCGCGTGCACAGCCCAGTCGTCCTGTGCCAGCGCCCCGCACGTGTAGTGCGAAAGTGGGTAAGCCAGCCAGACAGGTTGTGCCAGCTCTCCGCTCCAGACCTCCAGTCCGCCTTCGCAGTCCGGTTCGTCCCGTTCCTGCTCCTCGTCCTCGCACCAAAAAGCCAGTGGTGCGCGTCGCCAACCCGGCCCGGCCTGTTCCTGTCCCTCGCACCAAGCCAGTGATGCGCTGCGCCAGCCCGGCCCGGCCCGGCCTGTTCTGCCCCTTGCACCAAGCCAGTGGTGCGCGTCGCCAGCCCGGCCCGGCCTGTTCCTGCCCCTCGCATCAAGCCAGTGGTGCGCGTCGCCAGCCCGGCCCGGCCTGGTTCCTGCCCCTCGCACCAAGCCAGTGGTGGCGAACCGCATGGTCCTTCGTTCGGCCCGTGCCTGCTCTCTCCCACCAGACCAGTGGTGAGTGTGTCCAGTCGGCCGCGGCCCGTGCCCGTTCCACCGGTGCCTGGTCGGCACCAGTCAGCAGCTTCAGTCCGGAGCCAGAGCAGTCGCTCCACCAGTGCCTGATTCAGCTCCGTGCTGCTTTCCAGTCCGAGCCAGAGCAGTTCCGCTCACCGGGGCCTGATCCAGCTCTGGTCAGCTGCTCCACTCCGGAGCCAGAGCAGTCCACTCCACCGGGGGTCGAGTCCAGCTCCGGTCAGCGGCTCCACTCCGGAGCCAGAGCAGTCCGCTCCACCGGTGCCGGATCCAGCTCCGGTCAGCGGCTCCACTCCGGAGCCAGAGTAGTCCGCTCCACTGGGGTCCAGTCCAGATCCGGTCAGCGGCTCCACTCCGGAGCCAGAGCGTCCACGAATCCACCGTTGCCAGTCCAGCTCTGGTCAGCGCTCCAGTCCGAGCCTGAGTAGTCCGCTCCCACTGGTGCCTGGTCCAGCTCCGGTCAGCCGGCTCCAGTCCAGACAGACGTCAGCCCCTCTCCAGGTTCGGGGTCTCCCACACCAGGGTCCAGACAGGGCTTGGAGTATAGTGGGAGGAAGGAGAGGGAAGCAGCGTGCCGAGGTCCAGACCAGACCAGCGCAACAGGAGCGGAGTAGTGGTGGTCACGCCCGGAGCCGATCCGCCTCTGAGGCGGAATGCCCACCCAGCCCCTACCCCTGTTAAGTAAGGTTGTGTCCGGTCTGAGTCCGCACCTTTGGGGGGTACTGTCACGCCCTGACTCTGGGGACTCTTATTTGTTGAGTCAGGGTGTGATTTTCTATGTTTGTGATTGTCTATGTTGTATAGGGTCTAGTTTGTGTAGATCTATGTTGGTAGGTGTGGTTCCCAATCAGAGGCAGCTGTCACTTGTTATCTCTGATTGGGGATCCATATTAGGCAGCCTATTGGCACTAGTGGGTTGTGGGATCTTGTTCCGTGTTAGGTATGTTGTTTGTTACCTTCTACGTTTCGTTTCTTATTTTGTCGGTTGTGTTTAATGTCAAATAAACATGTATGCATATCACGCTGCGTTTGGTCTGACCCGTTCATCAACGAACGTACAATAATATCTATATTAATTCAGTTGACATACAATGCACAGTATTAACTGTATTATCTCACCCAGTGGCTGTTCATTTGTTCATGCTGTCTCTCCATGCATTGGCCTTATCTACTGCCATGTCTCTCACTCATTTCAAAGTTTCTCTTTTAATTGATATTACACGTTTCCTATGGGTAGTCTGTTTGAGCAGAGAGGTAGAGTAGTCTGTCTGATGGATTAGTTTACTGATTTATTTGTTAGACTAATCAGTCAATTATAGAATATGATAGCATTACACACACTACCCCCATGTGAATTGTTTGTGTCTCATGGAGTTGTTCTCTTCCCCTCAGGCTAAAGTGGCATTCCAGAATGACCTGGTGAAGCCCCTGTCTCAGGCTTTCCTCTCCAGCCCGTTCATCCCCACCACAATACCGTCCATCTCCCTCAACCCGCGGCCCAACACCTCCATCTTCCAGACAGCCGCCCTCCCGACCTCTTTCCTGCGAGCGGCTCCTGGCCCTATTCGGCCAACGGGAGGGTCCATCCTCTTCGCCCCCTATTGACCTTTGACCACCTGAGCACAGAGGGAGGTCCAGCTCTGTGTGTACGGTGTCCATATTATGACAGCCTCAGAGTCACAAGTAGTTAGTGTCAGACTGTTCCTCAGAGAGCTCTGAAATGTGTATGGGAGGTGTTACCATGGCAACGTTCACACTGGGGCAGTCGGGATTACGGAGCTTGACCCGACAAAATGTTTCTCCCAAACCTGCTGAACCTTAACCGAGGGGGCGTCGAAACGGCCTGCACCCTGATTGACTTGAATAACCGCGGTCTCTCGGCACAATGTAAGGGCAACCCAAGTCACGTGTCGTTGTCCGTATTAGGACAGCCTCAGTGTCAGGACTTCTTTCAATCTCACCTTACACATGGTCGGTGTGAATTTGTAGAAATGCTGGACAGCAGAGGAAGTGCTGTGTTGTTTTAGACCGATGATGGGGGGCTAGCTTGTCTCCAGTGTTTGTGTGATGGAGATAGCTATGGGGATACAGTGTCGTGACTGACCTCAAGTCTGGCGTCTCAACTTTTTTCTAACTCTTGTATGCTGAACAACTGACACCAGCTGCGATTAACTCTTTCAATAAACATTCCTGCAAATTCTGGGATGTTTTCCTTCTTCCTTCGATTTCAGAGTTATTATAAGTTAGACAACTGTTTGTTTTTTTCCTAAGACAAAAGGGGAGAATTGCACATTAATGTTGACCTGCCTGTTGTCTGGCAGGGACGTCATGGGTTGATGTTTTTGTCAGGGCACTGTATTGTGACCCCTTAATATAATAATGTACAGAGTTTAAGATACATGTACAGTATATACAATACTATGTTAGGTAGTATTGTAACAGAGAGTACTAGAAATAGAGTTTATGCACACATTGTGGTTTGGAGAGTTTGGGAAATTCTGCTTTAAACTTTTTTTTTTATCAAGAAACTGGATATGAATGTTATAGCTGTGCTCCTTTAAGTACGGTATTGTGAGCTAAGGATCAAAATGGAAAAACTGCCATCTTTGGATGATACAGTGATGTCCTTTCCTATGCAAGAAGTTGATTAACTATTGTCTCCACATTTTAAGCGATATTGTGTATGGTTTTAACCCAACAACAACAGCAAGATTTAACCTGTATGGTGTTAATATTACAACACCCTCAGTCTCCAGCAGGACTTGTTTCAATCTCAGCAGGACTTAGGCTGTCCTAATATGGACACCGTCAAACAGAGTTAATTACAGTAGAAGGTGGCTAGATTTTAACCATAGGAATTCTTTTGAAGGTATGCCTTCAGAAAGTATTCACACCCCTGACTATTTCCACATTTTTGTTGTGTTAGAAAGTGTGGCTTAAAATTGATTTAATTGTCATTTTTGTAGCGATCTACACAAAGTGTAATGTGAAAGTGGAAAAGATATTGAACATTTGTAAAAACAATTCATAGAAAAATAAAACACTAATATATCTTGATTAGATAAGTATTCCAACCCCCTGAGTCAATACATGTTAGAATCACCTTTGGCAGAGATCACAGCTGTGAGTCTTTCTGGGTATGTCTCTAAGAGCTTTGCACACCTGGATTGTAAAGTTGGTTGTTGATCATTGCTAGACAGCCATTTTTAAGTCAAAACTGTAACTAGGCCTCTCAGGAACATTCAATGTCGTCTTGGTAAGCAACTCCAGTGAATATTTGGCCTTGTGTTTTAGGTTATTGTCCTGCTGAAAGGTGAATTTGTTCTCAGTGTCTGTTGGAAAGCAGACTGAACCAGGTTTTCCTCTAGGATTTTGCATGTGCTTAGCTCTACTCCATTTATTTGTATCTAAAAAACTCCCTAGTACTTGCCGATGACAAGCATACCCATAACATGATGCAGCCACCACTTTCTTGAAAATTTGAAGAGTGGTACTCAGTGATGCGTTGTGTTGGATTTTCCCCAAACGTAACACTTTGTATTCAGTACATACAGTTAATTTCTTAGCCAAATGTTTTGCAGTTTACTTTTGTGCCTTATTGTAAGCATGATGCATGTTTTGGAATATTTTTATTCTGTACAGGCTTCCTTCTTTTCGCTCTGTCAATTAGGTTAGTATTGTTGAGTAACTACAATGTTGTTGATCCATCATCCGTTTTCTCCTATCACAGCCACTGTTTTAAAGTGACCATTGGCCTCATGATGAAATCCTTTGAGCGGTTTCCTTCCTCTCCGGCAACTGAGTTAGGAAGGGCGTCTGTATCTTTGAAGTGACTGGGTGTATTGATACACCATCCAAAGTGTAATTAATAACTTCACCATGCTCAAAGGGATATTCAATGTCTGCTTGTTTTTTTTTTTACCCATCTACCAATAGGTGCCCTTCTTTGTGAGGCATTGGAAAACCTCCCTGTTCTTTGTGGTTCTGTCAAATCTGTGTTTGAAATTCAATTCTTGACTGAGGGATGCTACAGATAATTGTATGTGTGGGGGTACAGAGATGAGGTAGTCTTTCAAAAATCATGTGTTAAACACTATTATTGCTCACAGAGTGAGTCCATGCAACTTATTATGTGACTTGTTATGCAAATGTGTACTCCTGAACTTATTTAGTCTTGCCATAACAAAGGGATTGAATACTTATTGACTCAACCCATTTCAGCTTTTCATGTTAATTTTTTTTGTAAAAAGCTCTAAAAACATAATTCCACTTTGACATTATGGGGTATTGTGTGTAGGCCAGTGACAAAAAAATCTAAATGTAATCCATTTTGAATTCTGGCTGTAACACAACAAAATGTGGAAAAGTAAAGGGGGTGTGAATACTTTCAGAAGGCACTGTGACTATCTATGGGTTTTTAATATGGTGTGTTAACCAGAATTTACCAAGTCCTCCTCACAAATTGCTTTTAGTTTATACATGGGTATTTCTAGAATCTTAAGTCATTCACACTACTCAGATGACACAACATATGTTATTTCTGAGGATGTGGGGACTTGTTAAGTGTATAAGATGTATGTATGAGAGAAAAATATACATTGAAAGTATTTCAATAAAATAATATATTTGTTTCACAACCGCCTCAAAGTTGTTGTTTTTTACTGCACATTAACAATATTTTAATCCTGAATACAGTATGATCGTCCCTGAATGTGAGTGTATTTAGAAATAAATAAAACTGTATTTTGGAAATGTAGGCTATTGTGAATGGGAGGAGATTATCAATTAAACTGTCATTGTTATCCTCTTGTCAGGTGCAATGGTACACGAAATTGGATGATTGGTCTTATTTTTCCTCTTTTCTCCTATTTGCTTGACAAAAATGTCAAGGCGAGATTTACTAAGATTTACTAAGTGTTTGCATCAGGTGCAAAATTGCAACCGTTTTTTCAGCAAGGGATAAAACACCAAAAACAATGCCAAAACGTGAAACTGTGTCATTTACAATTTACTTTTGTTTTATTCTTTCTCCTAACCGTTATTTAACTTTTTAGCTCCGTCCTCAATGTTTAATTCCGTTTTGAATATACAGGTTTGCACCGGGTGCAAACAGGGTTTTTTCAATATTGGCCCTATGTGAGTGTAGAAACGTCATACTGTATGTCATATGGGTTTATCCACAAGTATTAGTGTGACTCATGCCGCAGCAGGATTTCGTTATGCAAGCAGGTTATGTAAAGAACATGTGTGTCTTTTGATCCTCCTGCAGAGTGCTGTGTAAGAAGCTCAGCATCACTTCGCTGATACTGGAAAAATTCACATCTAGCTTAAAATCACTTAGCACAGGCTACACTGCATGAGAAAAGCATACAAGAACAAAAATATGCAGTGGCTGAAATCACCAGTTACGTTTTCAGCCATATCAGCGGAATTTCAACAATTTACACATTATCTACATTGGCCATGTTGATAATTTAGTACTGCATTATAGTTTTGAGCCTTTAATGCTGCTGTTATGACAGGCAAATCTTACCACATATGTCAAAGAACACAACCTAACCATAGAAAAGCTTTAAGAAAATCTTGGGAAAGTATTTTAGCAGTGTGAAAGACTCAAGTCCTTAAGTCTTTTCCCCCCTTTCCTTTGAAGTGAATGCCGGGTTAAACCGTGGTTGTCATAGTATTATGAAGGCCTTATGTCAGCTTATCCACTCTTTTTGCTCGCCCTTGATGCGGGTGATCCCACTTAACACCCAGGCACCATGCATAATGTTGAAAGCAAGTCATTACAGTCAAGAGCACTGAAAGAGGAACACAAGTGGAACAAGTGTCACACATCTCCTTTGATTGCAGTTAATGCCAGATTTAGAAAACATAGTCCTCTCCTTTCATATTTTTAAATGTCAGTACTTAACTGGCTAATTTGATCTCATAGGCATGGTTAAGCTGGCTTGTGCTACTGTAGAGTGAGAATGAATAGTAAATACTAAATAGCAATAACAATGGGCAGTTCTCATTATATAATTTTATGGTTGGCCCTACTTGAAAATTACCTTGCAAATAATCCAATAGAAAATCCTAGAAACATGTACAGTATGTAGGCTACTGAATATTAATGCTATGCCCTGAAACACAATTTCTCCCTTCTATGAAAAGGACTTCCAAATGGCATCATTTTCCCTATGTAGTGTACTGACCAGAGCCCTATAGACCCTGGTGAAAAGTAGTGCACATGTAGAGAATAGGGTGCCATTTGGGACACAAACACTTTGTTTTCAATCTGCCTGGAGTGCTTTGTATGCACAACCATTAGTCTGTTAATCCTTGGGAGACTGGGAGCAACAGTTTGACTCTAGCCTTCTCTTATGAAAACATGACACCATGGAATCTCTCCCGTTTCTCTCAGAGCTAATATCACACTGACATGACTGAACATACAGAATATGATACTGTTCAGGTAGGAAAGGAGAATGGACCTCTGTTATAAAAATTGGGGAAATAAATACAGTAGTTTGCATATGGACATAAACATTGAGAAGAGCATCACTACAGACAGTTAATCTGGGCTGGCTGCTCACTTCGTCCTGATCTATAGGAAGCTCTCTGTTAGTCTTATTGAGTTGGCCCTGGCATCCTCTCTGCAGGAAGCCCATTCTGTTCAGTAGTGAGGGAAGGGTGCTTAACATCATAGAGCCTACTGCCAATGTTCATCGGTGCTCAGAAACAACCCCTAGCCCTCCTCCACCCTAGACACTTGAAGATCTGAGAGGATATGCTAATAGCTCTACCTTGCCTTCCTGATAGGCTAGGTGGAATAAACACCTGTCCAATCCTCTCACATCTCCTCAAGTGTCTAGGGGTAGTGGCGGTCACCTATGTGAAGCTAGCCACAATAAGGTTAGCCACAATAGTGGAATTTGCGATTAGCCTTCAAAATAAAAATCACTAATTGAAAGTGATGCAAATGGTTACAAATAGTGGAATCAAGACATATTTGGACTAGATAATGCTAAACAAGGTTGGAATGTTGTTATATAAATTTTATTGTATATAGATTGTGCACCCATGAAAAAGCTCCTGCAATAAGAGCTAAGACGCTAATATTTGTGTAAACCCTACAAAGTTGTGTTCAGTGAGTGTCACTGAGCAGGCTGATACCCCATTTCATTGGTGCATAATCCATAGGTTAGGCTGTACAGTGCAATATGAATGTCCAATGCACACAACAGACTGACTGGAAAGGTGATTTCCCACAGTCAATGTCCTGCAATAACATTTACATTTACATTTACGTCATTTAGCAGACGCTCTTATCCAGAAGCGACTTACAAATTGGTGCATTCACCTTATGATAGCCAGTGGGACAACCACTTTACAATTAATTTTTTTATATATTTTTAATTTTAATTTGTTTTATATATACAGTGGGGAGAACAAGTATTTGATACACTGCCGATTTTGCAGGTTTTCCTACTTACAAAGCATGTAGAGGTCTGTACTTTTTATCATAGGTACACTTCAACTGTGAGAGACGGAATCTAAAACAAAAATCCAGAAAATCACATTGTATGATATTTAAGTAATTAATTTGCATTTTATTGCATGACATAAGTATTTGATCACCTACCAACCAGTAAGAATTCCGGCTCTCACAGACCTGTTAGTTTTTCTTTAAGAAGCCCTCCTGTTCTCCACTCATTACCTGAAATAACTGCACCTGTTTGAACTCGTTACCTGTATAAAAGACACCTGTCCACACACTCAATCAAACAGACTCCAACCTGTCCACAATGGCCAAGACCAGAGAGCTGTGTAAGGACATCAGGGATAAAATTGTAGACCTTTACAAGGCTGGGATGGGCTACAGGACAATAGGCAAGCAGCTTGGTGAGAAGGCAACAACTGTTGGCGCATTATTAGAAAATGGAAGAAGTTCAAGATGATGGTCAATCACCCTCGGTCTGGGGCTCCATGCAAGATCTCACCTCGTGGGGCATCAATGATCATGAGGAAGGTGAGGGATCAGCCCAGAACTACACGGCAGGACCTGGTCAATGACCTGAAGAGAGCTGGGACCACAGTCTCAAAGAAAACCATTAGTAACACACTACGCCGTCATGGATTAAAATCCTGCAGCGCACGCAAGGTCCCCCTGCTCAAGCCAGCGCATGTCCAGGCCCGTCTGAAGTTTGCCAATGACCATCTGGATGATCCAGAGGAGGGATGGGAGAAGGTCATGTGGTCTGATGAGAAAAAAATTGAGCTTTTGGTCTAAACTCCACTCGCCGTGTTTGGAGGAAGAAGAAGGGATGAGTACAACCCCAAGAACACCATCCCAACCGTGAAGCATGGAGGTGGAAACATCATTCTTTGGGGATGCTTTTTCTGCAAAGGGGACAGGACGACTGCACCGTATTGAGGGGAGGATGGATGGGGCCATGTATCGCGAGATCTTGGCCAACAACCTCCTTCCCTCGGTAAGCATTGAAGATGGGTCGTGGCTGGTCTTCCAGCATGACAACAACCCGAAACACACTGCCAGGGCAACTAAGGAGTGGCTCCTTAAGAAGCATCTCAAGGTCCTGGAGTGGCCTAGCCAGTCTCCAGACCTGAACCCAATAGAACATCTTTGGAGGGAGCTGAAAGTCCATACTGCCCAGTGACAGCCACGAAACCTGAAGGAGTGGGCCAAAATCCCTGCTGCAGTGTGTGCAAACCTGGTCAAGACCGACGGGAAACGTATGATCTCTGTAATTGCAAACAAAGGTTTCTGTACTAAATATTAAGTTCTGCTTTTCTGATGTATCAAATACTTATGTCATGCAATAAAATGCAAATGAATTACTTAAAAATCATACAATGTGATTTTCTGGATTTTGTTTTAGATTCCGTCTCTCACAGTTGAAGTGTACCTATGATAAAAATTACAGATCTCTACATGCTTTGTAAGTAGGAAAACCTGCAAAATCGGCAGTGAATCAAATACTTGTTCTCCCCACTGTATATATATATAAATATTTTTTTGGGGGGGGGGGGGGGTAGAAGGATTACTTTTATACTATCCCAGGTATTCCTTAAAGAGGTAGGGTTTCAAGTGTCTCCGGAAGGTGATCAGTGACTCCGCTGTCCTGGCGTCGTGAGGGAGCTTGTTCCACCATTGGGGTGCCAGAGCAGCGAACAGTTTTGACTGGGTTGAGCGGGAACTGTGCTTCACGCAGAGGTAGGGGACCAGCAGGCCAGAGGTGGAAGATTGCAATGCCCTCGTTTGGGTGTAGGGACTGATCAGAGCCTGAAGGTAAGGAGGTGCCATTCCCCTCACAGCTCCGTAGGCAAGCACCATGGTCTTGCTAGCAGATGCGAGCTTCAACTGGAAGCCAGTGGAGTGTGCGGAGGAGCGGGGTGACGTTAGAAAACTTGGGAAGGTTGAACACCAAGACGGGCTGCAGCGTTCTGGATTAGTTGTAGGGGTTTAATGGCACAGGCAGGGAGCCCAGCCAACAGCGAGTTGCAGTAATCCAGACGGGAGATGACAAGTGCCTGGATTAGGACCTGTGCCGCTTCCTGTGTAAGGTAGGGTCGTACTCTGCGAATGTTGTAGAGCATGAACCTACAGGATCGGGTCACCGCTTTGATGTTAGCGGAGAACGACAGGGTGTTGTCCAGGGTCACGCCAAGGTTCTTTGCACTCTGGGAGGAGGACACAACGGAGTTGTCAACCGTAATGGCGAAATCATGGAGCGGGCAGTCCTTCCCGGGAGGAAGAGCAGCTCCTTTTGCCGAGGTTGAGCTTGAGGTGGTGATCCGACATCCACACTGATATGTCTGCCAGACATGCAGAGATGCGATTCGCCACCTGGTTATCAGAAGGGGAAAGGAGAAGATTAATTGTGTGTCGTCTGCGTAGCAACGATAGGAGAGACCATGTGAGGATATGACAGAGCCAAGTGACTTGGTGTATAGAGAGAATAGGAGAGGCCTAGAACTGAGCCCTGGGGACACCAGTGGTGAGAGCACGTGGTGCGGAGACAGATTCTCGCCACGCCACCTGATAGAGCGACCTGTCAGGTAGGACGCAATCCAAGAGTGAGCCGCGCGGAGATGCCCAACTCGGAGAGGGTGGAGAGGAGGATCTGATGGTTCACAGTATCAAAGGCAGCAGATAGGTCTAGAAGGATGAGAGCAGAGGAGAGAGAGTTAGCTTTAGCAGTGCGGAGAGCCTCCGTGACACAGAGAAGAGCAGTCTCAGTTGAATGACCAGTCTTGAAACCTGACTGGTTTGGATCAAGAAGGTCATTCTGAGAGACATAGCAAGAGAGTTGGCTATAGACAGCACGCTCAAGAGATTTGGAGAGAAAAGAAAAGAAGGGATACTGGTGTGTAGTTGTTGACATCGGAGGGATCGAATGTAGGTTTTTTTGAGGAGGGGTGCAACTCGCTTTCTTGAAGATGGAAGGGACATAGCCAGCGGACAAGGATGAGTTGATGAGCGAGGTGAGGTAAGGGAGAAGGTCTCTGGAAATGGTCTGGAGAAGAGAGGAGGAGGGATAGGGTCAAGCGGGCAGGTTGTTGGGCGGCCGGTCGTCACAAGTCGCAAGATTTCATCTGGAGAGAGAGGAGAAAGAAGTCAAAGCATAGGATAGGGCAGTGTGAGCAGGACCAGCAACCAATAAGAGCTAAAGCTAATATTTGTGTAAAGGCTACACAGTTGTGTTCTGTGAGTGTCACTGAGCAGTCTGATACCCCATTTCATGGTTTCACAATCTCTAGCTGTACAGTTGTATAGTTCAATAGACACAGGGAGGCGGCAGGTAGCGTTGGACCAGTAACTGAAAGTGTTGCTTTTTCAAATACCAGACCCGACAAGGTAAAAAATTAAAAATCTGTCACCTTTGAGCAAGGCCCTAATTGCTCCAGAGGTGCTGTACAATGGTGTCACTGAGTAAGCTGATACCCACTTCATGGGTGCACAATCCATAGGTTATGCTGTACCGTTTATATAAGTATGCCCCCAATGCAATTCTAAATCCACAGTGTGATTTTTAAAATGTTTTGTGTCAAATTAACTAATTATTGTCTTTTGTTGAATTTATATAACAACATTCTGACCTTGTTTATCATTATCTAGTCCAAATATGATTCCACTATTTCTATTCGTTTGAATCATTTTCAATGGGAGACTTTTATTTTGCAGGCGAACCTCAAATTCCACCATTGTGGCTAATCCTTATTGTGGCTAGCTTCACACAGGTGTGGCGGGCAAGGAGTTGTTTCTGGATAGGGCCTACAGACCTTTATTCTAAAAGCCTAAAGAGAGGCACGACTTGTTGCAAGTGTAAACTAGCTGGTAAATCACTTCAAGTTTAAATGTAAACCCAGCTGTGGTTTGTTTCTAGAAAATTGCTACTGAGGTTCTGCAAATCCAATTTTAAAATGCATATTAGGAGACCACCATTAGCTGCAGTCTCAAAGATCTATGACAGTTTATTACAGCTCTCAGATGAATGTGTGGCTGATCATTTTATGGTGTAACTCATGCATTTAATTACATCACTTTGTGTTCCACATTTGTTCGATGATGGCTCCTGATTTAGAGCAATTTACAGCCAATCAGTATAATGCAATTCAGAGTGAAAAGCTTTGCAGGCTCATTTCTCATTAACATACTCCAGTCAAACTATTTCCATTTCACATTCTCTACACTCAATTGCTCCACAGCGACAGTAAGCAGTGAGGTGGGAGTGTATGATAGGATAATGACAACACCAGTTCAAATGATCTTGTCACACCAGAATTACGGGACATCTCAACTGCGAAAGAGAATGATTTTGGAACTGAGCCTTGTACTTGTGTTTTATGTTATTTTATTATTCCCTTTTAATGCTTCTTGTTTGTGTTTACTTCTTTTTGTTTGATTGTTTTACCTGTAACGTGTGCTGCGATTTTAAATGTACTGCAATTTTAAATTATTTTAAATGCGCTTTAAAGTTTGACTTTTAATTTGACTGGCTTTCTGTACAAACTTCAGGTGAAAGATCTGATTTAGAATGCAAATAGAGCATGTATCACCACAAAACGACCAGCCTTTTTTTGAAGGAAAGACATTCCAGTAAGTGACGGTAAAACAATAAGGACCTGTTGGTAATAAAATAAAATGGAAAATCAATAAGGAAATTAATTGAATTGACAGCAATCGCTTTTTTCCTCTGCACTACATCTTGAGGGTAACAGCATGTTCAGTTCACTTAATTGGCCTTTGTGGGTGTTTGACTCACATTTCTTGGAAATAAAATCAACTGTTGTCATCTATGTGCCCTAAAGACTAGTCTCTCATGACAGATGTTAACATTGGTGTAACTCAAATATAAAGGTGAATAAAAACACATGGCTGACTGACTGTTTGCTAATAAAAATAGCTATTTATTTTTCAACAAAAATTATATGACGTTGCAATCCTCAAGAGACAGTTCAGGCCTCTTGAGCTTGCTCACCTCCTGATTGACAGGAGGATTATCCTTCAACCACTCCCCTGTCAGGGGGCAGAAAAGGAACCCAGACACCTGACTGGCATTGGCTCTGGCCTGCACATGATGCACAGCACTCTGGGTCAGGCCGGGATGCTGCAAGGCCTGCTGGTTCAGCTCGGGATCCGACACAACCTTCTGAGATGAGCCTGGACGGTCAACCTCCCTCAGGATCATCAGCGGGGTTTCTAGGGTTGACACACAGGATGGACTCCCAGAGGAATTTAGCCTTGCATCGGTCAGCAGTTCCAGCACGGTAAGAGACTTTGACTTTGGAACCAAGAGATGGAGCTGTAGCCGGGTTGTTACCATTGGAGACTTGAGCGGTAGGCTACTGTTACTAGAGACTGGGGTTCTCCTCAGAGTTGCATCCTGTGGTAACCTCAGAACCCAGATCCAAGAAAATGTATTTTCTGTCACAAGAGACTATTCCTATAGATTCCTGAAAAGTGGGGAGAGTATTTGGAGATTACAAACTAGGCCTAGTTGAATTTACACTACTTCTAAATAAACTGACATCTTAAACTTGAAAGGCTGTGAGAACTCTTTTTAGACATTTTAGAATGGCTTTCTGGGCCGGCTCCAGGCATAAGCGACAGAAGCGGTAAGTTAGAAATTTGGTTGTGCATTAGCAGTTTTTCTCTTGTTTTGTCAGTCACTGACAGTCACTCAACAGTGCCTTCAGAAAGTATTCACACCACATTTTGTTGTGCTACAGCCTGAATTTAAAAATGATTAAATTGCGATTTTTTTGTCACTGTCCTACACACAACCTACTGTACAATTCCTAAACTATCATTCATTGCATTAAAAGTAGGCCTAGTTCCATGTCAAAGGTGATGCTTTGACCTGCTTGCTTCCACTCTTAAAAGGATCACTTTACAAAAAAAAATTTGTCCACTGTTGATATGGTCCCAAAAATTGAGCAGTGTCAGCAGTAAAGTTTTATGATAGACCATTTTCTGTAAAAAAGCAAAAGTGGTGATGATGCTACATATAATATGCCATTTAGCAGACACTTTTATCCAAAGCGATTTACAGTCATGTGTGCCTACATTTTTACATATGGGTGGTCCCAGGGATCGAACCCACTACCCTGGCGTTACAAGCGCCATGCTCTACCATTGAGCTACAGAGGACCACCATATTATTGTCAATGGAAGAATGGGCCACAGAGGTCATCCTCAGTGTGGGATCCTTACAGTCACTACACTGACATAGGGAGAATCTCAATTGCATTTCCTTGATTCATTGCATCCTCTTTCCTTGCCTCCTTTTCAAAACCCATTGGATGAGAATATCAGAAGGGAGGGACCTCTGACCTTCTCATCCAGTTGGGTTTGAAAAGGAGGCAAGGAGAGAGAATGCGGAATCAAGTAAATCTATTGAAATCCTCATATAGTGACATTTAGTAAATTGGTCTCCTTTCACGGTGGCAGGTGCTTGCAACCCTGGGGGTCAGGTGCTTGAAATGGGTCATCAATATGTCAGCAGCACCACCTGCTGGCATAGATATGTGGCTGTGTCACTTCATTGTCAGTTCATTCTGAGAAGCTTTCAGTCTGAAACTGTTGGCATCTGAAATTCTTTCAGAGATAATGAATACATTGCATAATTCATCGTATTTCTTAAGATTAAAATGGGTTAGGCTATTTGTGACAGCCTTTCAGAATAGAGGGACAACTGTCCAATATGACAGGTTTCTGTCAGATACACCAAGGGGCCGATATTCATAAAACATATTAGACTAGTAGTACTGATCTAAAGTCGAGCACCCTCCTACCCATATAATTGTATTCTTTATGATCTAAAAGGCAAAACTGATCCTAGATCAGCACTTCTACTCTGAAACATTATGAAGATGAGCCCTGCTTCTCATTGCAACAGATTTCCTAAGGACATTTACGTAGTGCTAAAGAATTGTGGAAAGTGCCAAAATTGCCATAACCCTCAAGATATAATCTGGCAGCATAGTTTAATTAGGAACTTTTATTCAACAATGTGTGTTATAAAGAGAAGGCGATTATTTTATGCATTGTTCAGTTAAAAAAATTTATCACCTGCAAGAGTATGAGGTTTACAGTATTTTTGCACTTTGCACAATTCTTTTGCACTACGAAAACATTTCCCTTTGTCTTCTGTCAGACTAAACACAGTATTATGATACAATCAATTTGTGGAAATGATATACAAACAAGTGATTTCACTTCATTTTTAAGACCTATCTTTAAATTTCAAACATCAACATCATATCATCAGTCACAGAACTCCTTCCATGCCCAGAATCTCTGTTAAGGCATTAACTATTTTTTTGGTGGACGTCATTGGGCAAACATGATCACTTGAAAAAGAACAATAGAAAGTGCCTTTCACAGCAATATAGTGATCACTGGGGGGCATGCCAAGTTTAAAACATTAGGCGAGTTTGTTTGCATCCCCGGTGACTTGGTTGGGTGGAGATTTCACTTTAGGACCAATGGAAGGGTCTAAAATAGACAAACTCTGCCCACCCGGGGTCCCAGGCGATGCAAGCGAACTCGGCCCATTGATGAAAATGTCACCACATACACACATTTTGAATTGGTCCTTGGAACAGTTAGCAAACCTGACATTTAAGGGTTTCAGTTAAAGGCTAATGTGTTTCAAGCGCAATTTTTTACTCCATAGTGAATGAACAGTAACTTTGCATATTAAACAAACCAAACATATTATTCTACAATAATAACATAAAACTTCCTGGAATAGTACAAACATTCAAAAAGGACTTTGTTTTTATCCATAATTCTTAAGTGCAAAGCAATGCTTCCACAGGAAATAATATAATACGTTTTGAAAATATCATTAATGCAATGCCAAGCAGTGACTGCATAGCAGTATGTGAGCAATAAAAGTTGGGGCGTGTTCATTAGGCACTGAAGGGAAGAAAAGCGACAAATGAGTCGTTCAATAACAGAAACGCTCATTTTCTTTTTCAGTTTTAAAACTTTTTTCCATTCGTGCCCTAATGAACACGACCCTGGTAACACCTCACATTACAGTAGCCTCATATCAGTCTAACTTCAGTGGAGTAACTGAAGTATCTGATTACATACAGCTCTGCAGAATTCACAACTATTTACGCTTTAGCCAAGTCATTATTAATTCTTCATAAAATATATACAGTACTATGCCTACAAGTTTGCACGGCCTATTGACCAGACGGACCAGTTACTTGACAGTAGACTACCAATCTCAACTCCAAGGCCTGGATTCACAAAACACTTCTAAAGAAAAAATAAGCTTCTTAAGAAAATTTTAAAAAAAGTCCATAATATTGTTCATAAGTGCAATTCCTCAAAAATATTCGTAAGAATTCATGATTTTCTTAGAACCTCTCAAATATATTCTTATGAAAGTTTGTGAATTCGGGCCCAGTCTCTCTTTATCTGAAGCCACTGTAATGTATTTGGTGAGTGACAGGACAGGTCAGATAGACAGGTCCAGTCTCTGGAGTGTCTGTGTCTGACATGGCTCTGGGACTGGTAGGACTGATGGCACCACTCTCCTCAGGGATACTGTGGGAGGAGTCCCTGTTCACACTGGCATTGAGACACAGCACAGCAGCGCCTGTATGGATGAGACAAAATGGAGACCATGCTCATTTTCAGCAGGAGATAACAGGATAAAGTATTTTGAAACGGAGGTGCCATATCATACATGAACTTGACCAATTAGAACCCAAAGTGTTTTGTCGTTGTGCCCTGGCCTACTAGATACCACCCATGACTAACATCTTATAAAAGGGAATGTATGTGTGCAATAAAAATACTGAACTAACATAAATAACAAAATGCTAAAGAAATACACTCTGGTTTATGAATAAATAAATGAAAACATATGGAAGGTGTCTGGTATTTGAATTCACAAACTTTGAGTCTGAGGAGTGACATAATTTGGTAATTACTGTAATGGTTGAGGGGAGCAGTGTGTGTGTGTGTGTGTGTGTTTGTTCATATCCCTACGGTCCATCTCATAAACACAGCTGTCACTGTGAGCCTCTGTGTCCGAACAAGTCCGTGTCCTCCTTTGGGTTGACCTTTGACCTGATAACACACCCTCCTTTGGCGGGAGGCCAGACCTGGAAATGACAAAGGCTTCACTTAGAAACACAGCTCCGGGATGAAGTTTCCCCCTAGATACAGATCTAGGATCGCTTCCCCAACCCCTAACCGTTAGTGGGGGAAATATCAAACTGTCCCAAGATCAGCGTCTAAGGGCAATTCACCCTACACCTAGAAGCACACGGGTAATGACAAGGACCTTTGTTTGTAGTAGAAACAGTGGAATGTTTTCTGCACGCAAGAATACCTGTCGAAATTGTACGTGCCCGGGTGATTTATGGACCACTTCATCTGCAAATGAAAAAGGAAATGGACACCGTTAGTACCTGTGCCTATCACTGAATATCAATGACTTTAAAATGACAAAATATGATTCCTACATTGAGCCTATTCACAGCAGCATAAAAGCTAACAACATCCACAATTGTGGTACATTCCAAAACCGGTGTCTAAAAAGTAAGTAACATAGGTAACTAAAACACTGTCTCTGTTCAAGTCTACAGAAGCCCTGAAGCCTGAGGCAAACAAGTTTAAAAAACATAGACTCTTGGAATTCTCTCATTAGACGACTTAGTATCTCGTTCGAATTACTTAGTATCTCGTTTGTCATTAATTAATTTTGTCTAATTAGGTCTAATTTCTTATGCAGCTTTTCAGACCGTTAATGGTTGCTGCAGCCATTTCAACCATTGATATGATTATTAATTGACAGTTATTTTATAGCCTAAAGCAGGGCTGCTTTTGAATGCCAGAGC
The DNA here is from genome assembly GCF_020615455.1 of Coregonus clupeaformis. Classification (NCBI taxonomy): domain Eukaryota; kingdom Metazoa; phylum Chordata; class Actinopteri; order Salmoniformes; family Salmonidae; genus Coregonus; species Coregonus clupeaformis. The sequence continues at coordinate 44,255 of NW_025536156.1, read as the reverse complement.
ATATATGTAGGCCGTGGAGCAGAGCTTAATTTGAGCAGATAAAAAAAATTGTGTCGGGCTTCTCTCCCGCTCCAATGTCACTATGGTACTGCTCAGCCAAACTCTGGGCATGCTCTGCCTAGCATTTTTCGTTTATTATTTAGCCTACCTCACCCACAGTAGCCTATATCTAGTTTATATTCTACTTTCTAACTATAGGAAATGTCGTTTCAATTTTGAAGGACTTCAAATGTATTAACAGATGTTTTAGGTAGTAATTTTTTTTCCTGGAATAGAAACACCATAATATAAATCAATTTAATTAGCTAAAATATCAGAAATAAATTGTAAATAATAAAAGCCACTATGGCTTCTTTTCATAAATAAAAGGTAATAATCTCAAACTGCCGTGGTCAAATGATTTGCGCACAGCAACAAGCATGAACAAGCATCACATGAACACTGAGCATGGGAAATGTGCTCTACAAATGTCTTATAATTATTATAAAGACAGAAAAATCCACATGTAAAAGCTTAATTACATAAAGGAATATTAGTGAGAATATAGCCATAATATAGACAAGAGAAAGAAGAATGGAATATATTTGAAAAGTCTAAAATGGAAAAATACATTGAGATGAAGCCGCCACCGTATGTGGATGCTATTTCCAAAAAATCTATTACATTTAAGTCGGGACCGGCAGCAGGACAGTGTCACAAGGCTACATAGTCGTAGGGCTACACTTCTGGAGGAATACACAGCCGTCCTTGATTGTGAGCTAAAATTAAATGTTGAATTAAATGTGTGCGACACAACAGGTAAACAACAGTTTTCCATCAATGTAGGGAGGTAACGTGATATCATAAGGAAATTGCTTAGACCGCATTTACCGGTGGGACTAGTTATCTTATGTGATCTGGCAGAGAAATAGCCTGTAAGTGATTTAACAGTAGCCTAAAGTAAAGTATCCATCACCAACTTTAGAGATAATAGGCTGGTTTATGCTGCGAACAACATGCTTTTATTAGCCTACCAGAATCACCTACAAACATAGGTTTGTGATAGGCCTTTAATTGAATTTAATTGTTATAGCCTACAGTTTACAATAAGAGGAAAAAATACATTTAATCACTGAAATAAAATGAAGAAATAGTCAACTTTCATGACATTTCGTTTAATCTTTAAAGTGTTGGCTAATGGTTTACTGAAACAAGGAGGCTATCCGATTTTCAATAGCACCGATGACAATAACCTATTAACTTGATGATAAGGCAAAGCATAAAATATTGATTTGAAAGCATCCTTGAGAAGGAGCGCTTGAGAGGGAGAACCATGCGTAATGGATGGATTTGGCGGAAGTGTTGCAAAATAAATCCTCGCATTGCAGGGATCCACTTGATTTTTGAATGACTACCTCATCTATGTACCCCACACATACAATTATCTGTAAGGTCCCTCAGTCGAACAGTGAATTTCAAACACAGGCTCAACCACAAAGACCAGGAGGTTTTACAATGCCTCGCAAAGAAGGGCACCTATTGGTAGATGGATAAATATAAAATAAAAAACAGACATTGAATATCCCTTTGAGCATGGTGAAGTTATTAATTACACTTTGGATGGTATATCAATACACCCAGTCACTACAAACATAAAGGCGTCCTTCCTAACTTAGTTGCCAGGGATTTCACCATAAGGCCAATGGTGACTTTAAAACAGTTACAGAGTTTAATGGCTGTGATAGGAGAAAACTGAGGATGGACCAACAACATTGTAGTTACTCCACAATACTAACCTAATTGACAGAGTGAAAATAAGGAAGCCTGTACAGATTTTTTTTTCTCCAAAACATGCATCCTGTTTTTTTATTTTATTTTTTATTTTCCTTTATTTAACTAGGCAAGTCAGTTAAGAACAAATTATTATTTACAATGACGGCCTACAAGGCACTAAAGTAATAATGCAAAAAATGTGGCAAAACAATTAACTTTTTTCCTGAATACAAAGTGTTATGTTTGGGGCAAATCCAATACAACACATTACTGAGTACCACTCTCCCATATTTGCAAGCATACTGGTGGCTGCATCATGTTATGGGTATGCTTGTAATCATTAAGCCACTGGGGAGTTTTCAGGATAAAAAAGAAATGGAATGGAGCTAAGCACAGGCAAAATCCTAGAGGAAAACCTGGTTCAGTCTCCTTTCCACCAGACACTGGGAGATTAATCCAACTTTCAGCAGGACAATAACCAAACACAAGGCCAAATCTACACTGGAGTTGTTTACCAAGAAGGCAGTTTATGTTCATGAGTGGCCGAGTTACAGTTTTGACTTAAATCTGCTTGAGAATCTATGGCAAGACCTCAAAATGGTTGTCTAGCAATGATCAACAACCAATTTGACAGAGCTTGAAGAATTTAGAAAATAATAATGAGCAAATACTGCACAATCAGGTGTGGAAAGCTCTTAGAGACTTACCCAGAAAGACTCACATCTGTAATTGCTCCCAAAGTTGATTCTAACATGTATTGACTCAGGGGGTTGAATACTTATCTAATCAAGATAAATTAGTGTTTTATTTACCAATCATTTTTACAAATGCTATAATTTTTCTTCCATTTTGACATTACAAAGTATTTAGTGTAGATCGTTTCCATTTTAATCCCACTTTGTAACACAACAAAATGTGGAAAAAGTCAAGGGGTGTAAATACTTTCTGAAGGCAATGTAATTAAACAGTATTTTAGCGACTGCAGATTACCATGGTGGAGCTGTTTTTACGCAATAATCTATGTTCTCTTTTGGTGATATCACAATTGTGCATGCCCTTGGTGACAGTGTGTTCGATTACAGGCAAAAGCTGGTTTGTAGTGAGTCTCTTATAGAATGTTTGATAATTCAGTTGCCTGAGTACTTCAGTTTTATAGACAGCATATTCTTGTACAGTAACAGCACCTCCCTTGTCCACTGGGTGGATGACTATAGATGTGTCATTCTGGAGATTTAAGGGCTTGTTTCTCAGAAAGGGGTAAAGTTATTCCTAACATAGGGGTTAGTGAACTGTAACTCAGTAAAATCTTTGAAATTGTTGCATGTTGCATTCATATTTTGGTTTAGCATACATAGGGGTATGTATGGCTATGCTATGGATTAAGTCAAGCAAGGATGCAGCACATTGAAAAAGAGATAAGACATCTGGGTAGTGTTCATTAGGTATCAAATGGGAGAAAACGGTTTGAAACAGGGAGTGACAACCTGGAATTCTCCAATATGAAATGCTCATTTTGCAATCCGTTTTAAACACTGTCTGTTGCATGCCCTAATGAACACACCCTTGTAATGAAGCTGTACGGAGAATGGTGAAGTTGCCCCTAGACGTTGATCACGGGTCATTTTGGCATTTTCCCAACTAATAGGATTGGGGAGGAATTGGATCCTAGATCTGTACCTAGGGGAAACTTCACCCCGGAGCTAGACAGTACGTTGAATACCATCCTACCCGGCCATCTGTACTGTGACGGAGAAACAGGGGACATCATCATGTCATCTGGAGGGTTCAACAGCACCATGTCTGTCTTGAACTTGGAGTTGGCCATCTTCATACATTCTTCCAGTGTTTTGATGAAGGTGTTACACGTGGCACTCAGTAAAGAGGAGGCTTCATTCAGAGTCTGGAGCAACAAAGAAAACACAAGGAGAGGCGAATCAGTCAACTACAATTGGAGATTGGGACACAGACAAAAATAAAGACCTAAATATACACAATATTAAGCCTAATATATTAGCTTGATACTACACTGACGTGTCTCAGACCTTCCTAGGTGGTGTGAAGAAACTGCTCTGTTTAAATTGGCGACACATTTGGTGACCGACCCTTTGACTTGGCTGTGCAGGTTATATTTTTAATTGGACATACCAGTGCAAGTTGCACATTCTACCTGGTCACCTCAATCAACACTTCAACTGTTTTGGGTGGATAAAACCATGCTTTTGTCAAACAGTAAAGTGCATTATCCTCATGGTTCCTGTAATGAAAGTGCCCTGCCACTGTGCCTGTTTCGCTGGGGCGGCTGATGAAATGAGTGAGTCTCTCACACCCTCTTCTCCCCCTCGTACCCCGAAAAAAGCATTAAAACATGTAAAACACAACATTGGAAGCAAGCTGTTGTCCATGCAAAAGAGAGGAGGGTCTCTGCTTTCTGTGGGTATACTTTTTATTTCTCAACTCTCAATATTTAGCTCAAAACACACTTTTTTACAATCAAGATATCTGATATGACTTTGAAATACGGATCGCGGCGAAATGCACATCGTCCATCGTGAGTGCACTAGGTCTCATTGGGTACGTTTTTTAGGACATTTAATTTACTGTTAGATTAATACATGGCAACTAGCAGTAGGTGTTATATTTTGAGTTAGCAATCTAGCTAATGTGTTTGAAATTTTGTGAATTAGTACCAATTGAATTAGGCCTGTATGTCATATTAGTGAACATAAACATGAAGGCAAAACATTTTTATTCTGGAGTCCTATTTTGACAGTAAAACATAACAATAATAGCCTAATTATCAACCCCAAATTCATGACAATCACTGGATTATGTTGCATATCAAAAATATCTGCTTGGACATGTTATATGTAACAACTTATATATTGAACACTATATCAGTCTATTACACTTCTTAATAAAGCATTGTACATTGAAATTACTTTCTAAGATAATTTTTCTATTGCGTGACCCCTCAAAAAACAAATGTTGGGGTGCGACCAAATCGTGGGCTGAAAACTGAAAAAGTCACTGGCACCAGTGCCACCATGTGGAAATGTTAGTCTGGAGCCCTGATTTAACATAATTAACTTAATTTCTGTATCCATCAAAACAAAATGTATACATATTTTTGTTGTCTGTTTTTATTTCCCAACCCCCGACACACCAAACACGATGAGTGCCTTGCTCAAGGGCACAACTGCAGTACCAGCTTGCACCAGATATTTTCTCGCCAGCCCAGGGATTTGCACCGGCAACCCTCCAGATCTTGGCCTGTCGCTCTGATCTCGAGTACAGTGGCACTACCACCATTTAATTTGGGGTAGATGAAGAGTAAAATAACAAACACACCCACTCTGGTGATTTCTGACAGCCAACACTCGGGCTGCATCCCAATGGCACCCTATTCCACACAGTGCACTACTTTTGACCAGGGCCCATAGGTCTCTGGTCAAAAGAAGTGCAGTATGTAGGGAATAGGGTGCCATTTGGGACACAGCCTAGCTGAAACAATGCAGGTATAGTTACCTCCGAGCTGGAATTGAAGTGGTCTCCTTCCTGGTCCTCCTGGTCCACAGACTCCTTTATTGTGTGGACCTGCTGCATTAGCAAGTCACAGTAGAGACGCAGCTCAGACATCTTCGTTTTCAGAGATTCTGTCGTCTCTGTTATTTCTTCCAATCAAAAAAATAGAACACTGTTATTTTAGTGATAGACCGTTTAAGGTAAGGTACTGTAACTCTAACCTGGTCAGTGGTCCTAGATCTGTTGGTCCTCTTCCCTCTAGGATTTTTTCAGCAGCAGTGGCATAGTTAGCGGTGGGGGGGTCTTCCTGCGGGGAGATGGGGTCTTTCTGGGACATACATCTATACATCTCCATACATTTTTTTTACAGTTGCGGCCACGATTGCGATATCCATAAAGGGAAACACTGCTCTTGCCAACTTCATTGCTGTAATTTGGCATCACAATTCCATAAGGAGTACTCAGCAAGAGAGCATAAACAGACTGGCATCCAGGCTAAGGTAACATGATCACTCATTTAAGGTTGTTTTTAGTCCGGTTCCCTTTTTTAGGGCAATGTGAACACAAAGCTCCCCAGGTTCGCTTGTCATTATTCCCGCACCACACACTAGACTACTGCAACACTGTTTCCCCTGCCATACCCCTCACATTGGTGCCACAAAAGAGAGATGATGATGTGAAGGTTCGTGGAAAAAAACGTGTGCCGTTTTGGATATTGATTAGCGATTGTCAAGGATGGAGAGAAATTCCCAAATATGTGTTGAGATTTGTACTGACACGATGTTCAGATTATTTGTTTGCAATATGTGATTTCTAGGTTAAGAGAGCTTCCTACGCTGTTTATTTGATTCTGGGGTTTGAATTGTGTGAGAAGACAACCTATTTGGTCAATATTCTAGCCCAAATGCCAGCAGATGGCGATATTGAGTTGTTGAAAACGACTCAATATCCAAAGACTCAATATCGCCATCTGCCAGCCTTTGGGCTAGTGAGATTCACAACATAGGGTACAAAATGAAGGTCCTCGCTACCTGGGAACCTTGGGATGTCCCAACTCTGACATTACCCCATTGAAGTTGACATTTAAAATGGTTAAGGTTAAGGGTAGGATTTAGGGTAGGGACCTCCCAAGGATCACAGATACCACTAACCTCAAAATCAATGCTAGCTGTTAAAGGGGCAGTAGCCTACATTGGGTGTAAAATGTTCAATGGTGAAGGTGCATAAATATGGCCCCCATGTACTTACCAAAGATGGCCCCCATGTACTTACAACAAACTCCTCATTTGCTGAGTTCGCCGTAATGTAAAGTGCTCTCCGTTACTATTTTTTTGTATTGGAATTAGTGCCTTCAGAAAGTATTCATAGGCCTTGACTTATTACACATTTTGTTGTGTTACAGCCTGAATTCAAAATGGATTAAATTGACTGTTTTTCCTCACCCATCTACACACCATACCCATAATGACTAAGTGAAAACATGTTTGTTTTTATGTATGCACATTTATTGAAAATTAAACACAGAAAAACTCATTTACATCAGTATTCACACCCCCTGAGTTAATACTTGTAGAAACACCTTTGGCAGCGATTACAGCTGTGAATCTTTCTGGGTAAGTCTCTAAGCGCTTTCCACACCTGGATTGTGCAACATTATTCTTTCAAATTTCTTCAAGCTCTGTCAAATTGGTTGTTGATCATTGTTAGACAACCATTTTCAGGTCTTGCCATAGATTTTCAAGAAGATTTAAGTCAAACTGTAACTCAGCCACATTCACTGTCTTCTTGGTAAACAACTCCAATGTAGATTTGGCCATGTGTTTTAAGTTATTGTCCTCCTGAAAGGTGAATTCATCTCCCAGTGTCTGGTGGAAAGGAGACTGAACCAGGTTTTCCTCTAGGATTTTGCTCCATTCTGTTTATTTTTTTATCCTGAAAAACTCCCCAGTCATAAACGATTACAAGCATACACATAACATGATGCAGCCACCATTATGCTTGAAAATATGAGAGTGGTACTCAGTAATGTGTTGTATTGGATTTGCCTCAAACATAACACTTTGCATTATTACTTTAGTGCCTTGTTGCAAACAGGATGCATGTTTTGGAGAAGAAAAAAATAAATATGTACAGGCTTCCTTCTTTTCACTCTGTCAATTAGGTTAGTATTGTGTAGTAACTACAATGTTGTTAATCCATCCTCAGTTTTCTCTTATGACAGCCATTAAACTCTGTTTTAAAGTCACCGTTGGCCTCATGGTGAAATAAATCCCCTGCACGGTTTCCCTTCCTCTCCGGTAAAATTAATTAAAATTAATATGCCATTTAGCAGACGCATTTATCCAAAGCGACTTACAGTCATGTGTGCATAAATTTTTACGTATGGGTGGTCCCGGGGATCGAACACACTACCCTGGCGTTACAAGCGCCATGCTCTACCAATTGAGCTATAGAGGACCTAACTAAGTTAGGAAGGATGCCTGTATGTTTGTAGTGACTGGGTGTATTGATACACCATCCGAAGTGTAATTAATAACTTCACCATGCTCAAAGGGATATTCAATGTCTGTTTTTTATTTTGTAATCATCTACCAATCAGTGCCCTTCTTTGCAAGGCATTGGAAACCTCCCTGGTCTTTGTGGTTGAATCTTTGTTTGAAATTCACTGCTCAACTGAGGGACCTTACAGATAATTGTATGTGTGGGGTACAAAGATGAGGTAGTCATTAAAAAATAATGTTAAACACTTATTGCACACAGAGTGAGTTCATGCAACTTATGTGACTTTTTAAGCAATTATTCTACTCCTGAACTTATTTAGGCTTGCCATATCAAAGGGGTTGAATACTTATTGACTCAAGCCAATTTGTAAAAAATTTAAAAAACATAATTCCACTTTGACATTATGGGGTATTGTTTGTAGGCCAATGTCAAAAAAATCTAAATTCTATCCTTTTTAAATTCAGGTTTACCAATAAATTACTGGGAGCTTGAGTGTGCGGCTCTCTTTATCTATTTTATAGCCTACAAATTCAGGCAGTAACAGCAACAAAATGTGGAAAAGGTCAAGGGGTGTGAATACTTTCTGAAGGCACTGTACATGATCCCAATTCTAGTTCCAAGACAGCGGTAATTAGAAAAAAATGGAAAAGTAGATTGTGCTGATTTATAGGCACATTGAATGAACCATGTCGCGCCGTAGTTTAAAAGTATTTGGATAGCGCCCAAACAAAGACATCATATCTGAATTCCTCCATCATTATGCACCTTTGCCATTACAGCATTATTTTATCTGCAGTATTCTTCTGCTATTTATTCTGTTACCAATAATATTTACATGCTAATATTATCTTCTAATTATAATTATTATGTCTAATCTTTTAACTAAATGCAATCTATCAGCTTCCAAAGTGTAAGTTTCAAGGAGGTGTTGTTGCCAATCCTCACAGCCTGTGGTCTGGCCGTCAGAAAGTCCATGATCCAGTTGCAGAGGGTGGTGTTCAGACCCAGGGCTCTGAGTTTGGTGTCGAGCTTGGAGGGAACAATAGTGTTGAATGCTGAACTGTAGTCAATGAACAGCATTCTCACATAGGTGTTTCTCTTGTCCAGATGTGTTACGGCCGTGTGAACAGTGATGAAAATGGCATCTTCCGTGGATCTGTTGGAGTGGTAGGAACATTGGAGAGGGTCCAGTGTGTCTGGCATGCTGGCCTTGATGTGAGCCATGACCAGCCTCTCGAAGCACTTCATGATGACAGAGGTGAGCGTGACGGGACGATAGTCATTTGGGCATGTCACCTTGTTTTTTTGGGGCACTGGGACCATGGTGGGCTTAAATCAGTTGGGGACTACAGTCTGGGGACATGTTGAAGATGTCAGACAAGACGCCCGCCTGCTGGTCAGCACACACTCAGAGGACACGACCAGAGATGCCATCTGCGCCGACGGCTTTGTGAGTATTTTGAGAGTTTTCCTCACGTCAGCCTCGGAGAGCAAAAGCACATGGTCGTCCGGAGCAGCGAGTCTTCCTAGATGGCTCGATATTGTCTGTCTCGAAGCGAGCACAGAATTTGTACACCTCGTCTGGGAGGGAGGCGTCAGTGGGCACTGCACAGCTGGATTTGCTGTAGTAGTCTGTGATAGTCTGTAGTGCTTGCCACATGCGTTGCGAGTCTGAGTTGTCGAACATGAATTAATGTTTGAGTCTATTGTCTTTTTGCGTCCCTCGTACCTGTAAGTACATATATCTAGCTGTCCGATAACACGATCTGATGGAATTGCATGTCCTGCACTGTAAAAACTCAAAATGCACTGAGTGAATGTTTGAAAAAGATCCTGGTCCCTTTCTTAACATAGCAATGTGAATGCAAAGAGGACTCGGACCACAAAATACAGTACCAGTCAACAGTTTGGACACACCTACTCATTCAAGGGTTTTTCTTTATTTTTACTGTTTTCTACTTTTTAGAATAATAGTGAAGACATCAAAACTATGAAATAACACATATGGAATCATGTAGTAACCAAAAAAGTGTTAAACAAATCAAAATATATTGTATATTTGAGATTCTTCAAATAGCCCCCATTTGCTTTGATGACAGCTTTGCACAACCAGCTTCACCTGGAATGCTTTTCCAACAGACTTGAAGGAGTTCCCACATATGCTGAGCACTTGTTAGCTGGTTTTCCTTAACTCTGCAGTCCGACTCATCCCAAACCAATTGGGTTGAGGTCGGGGATTGTGAAGGCCAGGTCATCTGATGCAGCACTCCATCACTATCCTTCTTGGTAAAATAGCCCTTACACAGCCTGGAGGTGTGTTGGGTCATTGTCCTGTTGAAAAACAAATGATAGTCCCACTAAGCCCAAACCAGATGGGATGGCGTATCACTGCAGAATGTTGTGGTACCCATGCTGGTTAAGTGTGCCTTTAATTCTAAATAAATCAGAGACATTGTCACCAGCAAAGCACCCCCACACCTCCTCCTCCATGCTTTACGCTGGGAACTACACATGCGGAGATCATCCGTTCACCCATACCGCGTCTCACAAAGACACAGCGGTTGGAACCAAAAATCTCAAATTTGGACAAATTTCCACCTGTCTAATGTTCATTGCTCGTGTTTCTTGGCTCAAAGGTCTCTTCTAATTATTGGTGTCCTTTAGTAGTGGTTTCTTTGCAGGAATTTGACCATGAAGGCCTGATTCACACAGTCCCCTCTGAACAGTTGATGTTGAGATGTGTCTGTGACTTGAACTCCGTGAAACATTTATTTGGGCTGCAATTTCTGAGGCTGGTAACTCTAATGAACTTATCCTCTGCAGCAGAGGTAACTCTGGGTCTTCCATTCCTGTGGCGGTCTTCATGAGAGCCAGTTTCATCATAGCGCTTGATGGTTTCTGTGACTGCACTTGAAGAAACTTTCAAAGTTCTTGAAATTGTTCATATTGACTGACCTTCATGTCTTAAAGTAATGATGGACTGTCGTTTCCGTTTGCTTATTAGAGCTGTTCTTGCCATAATATGGACTTGGTATTTTACCAAATACTATCTTCTGTATACTCCCCCTACCTTGTCACAACACAACTGGTCAGCTCAAACGCATTAAGAAGGAAAGAAATTCCACAAATTAACTTTTCAGAATGCATTCCAGGTGACTACCTCATGAAGCTGGTTGAGAGAATGCCAAGAGTGTGCAAAGCTGTCATCAAGGCAAAGGGGTGGCTATTTGAAGAATCTCAAATATAAAATATATTTTGATTTGTTTAACACTTTCTTGGTTATTACATGATTCCATATGTGTTATTTCATAGTTTTGATGTCTTCACTACTATTCTACAATGTAAAATTAGTACAAATAAAGAAAAACCCTTGAATGAGTAGGTGTGTCCAAACTTTTGACTGGTAGTGTAGGTGAAGTGAACTGGAGTTGAGTCCTCATTCAAAGGCAAGGGCAGTGTGAATACAAAGAGAACTGAGTTATGTAGCTTTTTTTTTACGCCAAAGTTCACTTTAAAGAGGACTGAGATCGGTTATTTTAAAGAGGACAATATGTGAAAACACCCTAAAGGATAGGCCTATACAGTACATGTTCGATTAGGGCACTGAATGACAACGCATGTTAATGTGAGAGGGAGACAAGCACAGGGGAGGTAATGACGAATAAGAAATCACTGCTGGGTCAGTACCTTTTTCTTTCTTTGCCCTCGTGTCAGCAAGGCCAGCTTTGGAACTTCCAAGTGCCACAAGCCACTTCTGACGTTCGGCAGCATTGACAGCTTTGACGTAAAAATGCTGCTCTCCTGGTATGATCAGTTCCAGTCTGGTATTGTCAGTGGGGTGAACTAATGAAAAAGATGTCAACACAACCCTTCAGCACTACAGTACAAGAATCAACCATAAATCAAGATGCAATAGCAAATACTACCTGTACTGAGATTAGAGGGGTTTAACTGGGCAATCTGGGATTTAAACAACAATAAAGCAGAAACCCCACCAATGTTTTGGTAAACAGCTGAGGGATGGGAGTGGAGAAATGTAACCACTATCAAATTCATAGGGTGAGTGGCACAATATAGGCCTTTCAGAAACAAATCATACCTTTGATTTCACAGACGGACATCTTAATACTTCCTTTGCTTCCTTTGCAGACATCATCTTGAGAATCATAGTAGGAAATGATCCCATCGTCTAAAACAAACCAGCGCGGCTGCCACCTGCAATCATTTCAGATTAGCCTGGTTAGTTCTTCTTGCGCTGACAACTTCTGTTTTACAGGGTAGCTAGCCAGCTATCTTCCTGTGCAGACAACTGATGAATCAGCCTAGCTAGATATCAATACAACCAACCATTATTACCAAGAACACCTAGTCAAACACTCTCTTCCAGGTAGCCTAAACTCCAACTCCACGATTTACGATGGAGTTGAGCGCGACTAGTGTGAGAAGGGTACAATTGCGACCTGCAATTTGGGGCATTTATGCATGTGTGCATTCTTGCATTAGCAGGAAACCCTCTTTAACTTCTATTGGTCCATTTTTAAGCAAGGACTCCGGTACACAGGCGGGAGGCAGGGGCGCTCCAGCACAGTAGGTAGCAATAATGCACCATTACGATGGATGCCAACTGCGATAAACCCCACAGAAGAAGAGGCGGGGGCAACAACGGTAGCTGGCCATGGTAAACTGTGTCCTTCGCCCCGCCTGTCGGACAATGTTTTCCTGCAGTTCTGTTAACGAGGGCGGGGGCAGATAGGTGCTAGATACAGTGAGGGAAAAAAGTATTTGATCCCCTGCTGATTTTATACGTTTGCCCACTGACAAAGACATGATCAGTCTATAATTTTAATGGTATGTTTATTTGAACAGTGAGAGACAGAATAACAACAACAACAAAAAAATTATAAATTGATTTGCATTTTAATGAGGGAAATAAGTATTTGACCCCTTAGCAAAACCCTTGTTGGCAATCACAGATGTCAGATGTTTCTTGTAGTTGGCCACCAGGTTTGCACACATCTCAGGAGGGATTTTGTTCCACTCCTCTTTGCAGATCTTCTCCAAGTCATTAAGGTTTTGAGGCTGACGTTTGGCAACTCGAACCTTCAGCTCCCTCCACAGATTTTCTATGGGATTAAGGTCTGGAGACTGGCTTGGCCACTCCAGGACCTTAATGTGCTTCTTCTTGAGCCACTCCTTTGTTGCCTTGGCCGTGTGTTTTGTGTCATGCTGGAATACCCATCCACGACCCATTTTCAATGCCCTGGCTGAGGGAAGGAGGTTCTCACCCAAGATTTGACTGTACATGGCCCCGTCCATCGTCCCTTTGATGCGGTGAAGTTGTCCTGTCCCCTTAGCAGAAAAACATCCCCAAAGCATAATGTTTCCACCTCCATGTTTGACGGTGGGGATGGTGTTCTTGGGGTCATAGGCAGCATTCCTCCTCCTCCAAACAAGGCGAGTTGAGTTGATGCCAAAGAGCTCCATTTTAGTCTCATCTAACCACAACACTTTCACCCAGTTCTCCTCTGAATCATTCAGATGTTCATTGGCAAACTTCAGACGGGCCTATATATGTGCTTTCTTGAGCAGGGGGACCTTGCAGACGCTGCAGGATTTCAGTCCTTCACGGCGTAGTGTGTTACCAATTGTTTTCTTGGTGACTATGGTCCCAGCTGCCTTGAGATCTTGACAAGATCCTCCCGTGTAGTTCTGGGCTGATTCCTCACCGTTCTCATGATCATTGCAACTCCACAAGGTGAGATCTTGCATGGAGCCCCAGGCCGAGGGAGATTGACAATTATTTTGTGTTTCTTCCATTTGCGAATAATCGCACCAACTGTTGTCACCTTCTCACCAAGCTGCTTGGCGATGGTCTTGTAGCCCAGTCCAGCCTTGTGTAGGTCTACAATATTGTCCCTGACATCCTTGGAGAGCTCTTTGGTCTTGACCATGGTGGAGAGTTTGGAATCTGATTGATTGATTGCTTCTGTGGACAGGTGTCTATTATACAGGTAACAAGCTGAGATTAGGAGCACTCCCTTTAAGAGTGTGCTCCTAATCTCAGCTGATTGAGAGGGGGTCAAATACTTATTTCCCTAATTAAAATGCAAATCAATATAACATTTTTAACATGCGTTTTTCTGGATTTTTTTGTTGTTATTCTGTCTCTCACTGTTCAAATAAACCTACCATTAAAATTATAGACTGATCATTTCTTTGTCAGTGGGCAAACAAACAAAATCAGCAGGGGATCAAATACTTTTTTCCCTCACTGTAGCTAGTTAGCAAGCTAGGACTCCGGTACACAGCAAACAGGAGGCGGGATAGGTGCTAGCTAGCACACCAGTTGACAGTGTCCTTCGCCCCCGCCTGTTGGGTAGTGTTTTCCAGCAGTTCTGTTAATGACGGCGAGGGCAGGTGTTCAGCAAGCGGGAGCAAAGGACACTATACACTAGCTAGCTAGTGGGATAGGTGGCTAGCTAGCACACCGGTAGACAGTATCCCTCGACCCTACCTGGCAGGCACTGCTTTGACGCAGTTCTGTTAACGATGGCGAGGCCAGGTGTTTGGCAAGCCGGATCAAAGGACACCGTGTGCTAGCTAGTTAACTGGGTCAATCCTACAATGTGGTGCCTGTTCTGTTGCCAGGAAATATTTGTTCTTATTTTAAAATGTGATTCCAAATATACAGTTGAAGTCTGAAGTTTACATACACCTTAGCCAAATACATTTAAACTCAGTTTTTCACAATTCTTGACATTTAATCCTAGTAAAAATTCCCTGTCTTAGGTCAGTTAGGATCACCACTTTATTTTAAGAATGTGAAATGTCAGAATAATAGTAGAGAGAATGATTTCTTTCAGCAGTTTTATTTCTTTCATCACATTCCCAGTGGGTCAGAAGTTTACATACACTCAATTAGTATTTGGTAGCATTGCCTTTAAATTGTTTAACTTGGGTCAAACGTTTGGGTAGCCTTCCACAAGCTTCCCACAATAAGTTGGGTGATTTTTGGCCCATTCCTCCTAACAGAGCTGGTGTAACTGAGTTAGGTTTGTAGGCCTCCTTGCTCGACATACGCTTTTCAGTTTTGCCCACACATTTTCTATAGGATTGAGGTCAGGGCTTTGTGATGGCCACTCCAGTACCTTGACTATGTTGTCCTTAAGCCATTTTGCCACAACTTTGGAAGTATGCTTGGGGTCATTGTACATTTGGAAGACCCATTTGCAACCAAGCTTTAACTTCCTGACTGATGTCTTAAGATGTTGCTTCAATATATCCACATAATTTTCCTTCCTCATGATGCCATCTATTTTGTGAAGTGCACCAGTCTCTCCTGCAGCAAAGCACCCCCACAGCATGATGCTGCCACCCCCCATGCTTCACGGTTGGGATGGTGTTCTTCGACTTGCAAGCAGCCCCCTTTTTCCTCCAAACATAACGATGGTCATTATGGCCAAACAGTTCTATTTTTGTTTAATCAGACCAGAGTACATTTCTCCAAAACGTACGTTCTTTGTCTCCATGTGCAGTTGCAAAACCGTAGTCTGGCTTTTATATGGTGGTTTTGGAGCAGTGGCTTCTTCCTTGCTGGAGCGGCCTTTCAGGTTATGTCGATATAATACGTATTTTACTGTGGATATAGATACTTTTGTACCGGTTTCCTCCAGTATCTTCACAAGGTCCTTTGCTGTTGTTCTGGGATTGATTTGCACTTTTCGCACCAAAGCACGTTCATCTCTAGGAGACAGAAACGCGTCTCCTTCCTGAGCGGTATAATAATAATAATAATATAATATAATATGTCATTTAGCAGACGCTTTTATCCAAAGCCACTTACAGTCATGCGTCCGCATACATTATTTATTTTTTTTTGTGTATGGGTGGTCCCGGGATCGAACCCACTACCTTAGCTTACAAGCGCCGTGCTCTACCAGCTGAGCTACAGAGGACCACAATGGTATGACGGCTGCGTGGTCCCATGGTGTTTATACTTGCGTACTATTGTTTGTACAGATGAACGTGTTACATTCAGGCGTTTGGAAATTGCTCCCAAGGATGAACCAGACTTGTGGAGGTCTACCATTTTTTTCCTGAGGTCTTGGCTGATTTCTTTTGATTTTCCCATGATGTCAAGCAAAGAGGCACTGAGTTTGAAGGTAGACTTGAAATACATCCACAGGTATACCTCAATTGAATCAAATTATGTCAGCCTATCAGAAGCTTCTAAAGCCATGATAACATTTTCTGGAATTTCCAAGCTGTTTAAAGGCACAGTCAACTTAGTGTATGTAAACTTCTGACCCACTGGAATTGTGGTACAGTGAAATATAAGTGAAATAATTTGTCTGTAAACAATTGTTGGAAAACTTACTTGTGTCATGCATAAAGTAGATGTCATAACCGACTTGCAAAACTATAGTTTGTTAACAAGAAATTGGAGTTTGAATAAACTGATATTTACACTTACTTTACCAGTTGTACATGCTGTTGGTCCTTTTGGTGGTAGGAGGTGGAGATATCCACAGGAAAGCGTTGTTTACCCACTTTTGTGGCGTCGGTGGGTTCTGTCCGCTTGTATTTTCAATCTGTTGATGCATTGCACGTGATGCTCAATGTGTAAACAATAGCCGAACATAACCGAATGTAGTCCATCGACACATTTCCTCGCAATCAGCTGGAAGTGTTTGCCGTTCGGTTAGGTTCGGCCAAATCGTGTAAGTGTTTGTCACATGCGAAAAGCATCAGTATTGAAAATAAAAACGATAAACAGACCAGCATTGGCCTACTTAAGGTCGGCTGGATAACACTACACTGTGGATATTTTGTCTCACATTCCTATCTACAAAAGGACCAACCACACGGACAACTGGTAAAGTATGATTATATTCAGCATTCTGGCTTGTAGAGGTCGTCAGAGGAAACTTTCCTGATCCGAACGCTAATTTCTGCCCGACATAGAATTCAATGCAATTCAACGTCGGGTCTTCAGGCTAGGATCCACCCTGTTATTATTATGCAATAACTGTATGGGATTATGCACTTAAAATGGATCTAACAAATGAAAAATATATTTTTCCCTAAAGTTATGAGGTTCAAAAGCTACCGCCATGTAGGAATGACCCAGCTAGGAGGACTCCAGTACACAGCAGGCGGGGCAACACCAGTAGATAGCTAGGCCACCGGTATTCTTCACCCCGAAAAACTCAGATAATGCTTTTATTTCCCCTTTTTGACCACATTTTAATCACATAGACAATCAGGGAAATCCAAAATATCAAAAGAGTCACAGAAGCATGAAGATAGCGTGCTCGAGACGGGCTGTTCATGCAGGAACCAATGGGACGCTCGGGGGATGGGTAGTTTCTGCAAATGCAGGCACGCCCACATGCAGGAACACCCCGAATTGCGGGCCGCAATCACACACAATTGACTAGTGTGGGCAGACTGGCACTCCAATGTAACATAAAATGAAGTTTTTATTTAAAAACTACTGATTTCAGCACCCAAAGAATAGTCCGCAATTACACACGACATTGGTAATTGAATGTGACAGTTGCGCTCCAGTCCGCCCACAACGCTAGTCACAGCTCAACTCCATCGTAAATCGTGGAGTTGAGTTTTGTCGGTTAGGGCAGAGTTAGCCAGCTTACATAAGTGTAGGTTGCATCTTATAAATTAGCTACCTTAGACATATCAAATTACACAGAAAGGGCTATGAAGGGCAGACAATCAGATGTAGGCTGTGTATTTGAGCTAACGTTAGCTTGCTGAAGCTACATTTAATGCCAGTATGACAGCTATGCTAACGAGAGTCAAGCTAGCTAGATAAACTATAGACCAAACACATTCAATGCATAACGTTACCTGTCATATAATTTGTCCACTTATAGAGAACTCCTTCCATAATGTGCTTGCAGAAATACCACACGACCCACTTGTCCCCAAAATCTCGTCGCTACCTAATACTGATACCAAAGCTAGCAAGCCATTTAGCTTGCCAACTTCATGATGCAAGCTAGCTAAAACCAAACTAAAAGATATATGTTAATCTCACAGTAGATAATGCCATGTGAATGACTATGCGTCAGACAACAACACAGGGTGAATTCCGTTCATTTTGTTATTGAACTAGCGTTGAATAGCCGATTGCCAGCTGATTGCTTTCTACCTAGCTAGCTACATTTGTAAACAAATGTTGCTTGCTAGACTGCTGGCGGCACAAAATCGCGTCACTTCCATTTTGAGCCTTCAAAATACAAGCTCTCGTTTGATTTAGATGCTTTCTTTACTAACACAACTTTACACTCAATAATTATCCTACATGGAATAGACAGAAATAGTAATTGCGTCTTTTTGTCTGCACTACGCCATGGTTCGTTGGACAAAGACTATGTGGAAAACGAACCGCGTATTATCTCATACAACAAAACGTATAAGATCTCCTAAACCTGTGTTAACCTCAGACCTTATTTTCGGCATTTATTCCAAAAACCCTATTCTTTCCCCATTAATTTTTCCCATAGGTTTTAGGACTACAAACTGGCGAGCTCTATAATCGCTGTGATTTCATACCCCCTACTTTTGGTGAGATGAGGGAAGTGGGAAGGTAGGCCTGTAACTGGCAGGTCATCCAAGAAAGACGAGTGGCGGCCAGTACATTGCAATAAAACTATTTACCTTAGCTTCCTGTAAACTAAAGTGCATTTTAAAATTCCCAATAATATTTATCTATCCAGTTAATTTCTAACGCTTCTGTTTTCAACCTTCTGTACCTTCAACCAAACATCCAGGACTGCTCTTCAAGACTGGCTTGTACTACCAGAGATAGCGTTTTGAGAAATTATATAATATACTATTTGGTGCTATTCAAAAATTTTCGAATATGGAATTTCTGACCAATACATCTTGCCAAATGTTTCATTCACAAAGTGACATTTATGAAGACTTCCCCCAACTTTGTTTTCCAACATGAATTCCAAATTTATACAGAATCCTTCAAATTGATGAAGAAAGTTTGGGGAAGCTGTGCAGTAGCAGAGAAAACAGTCTATGACTTGGGTGACTGGAGTCTTTGACAAAGTCAATACTTTGTAGAGCCACCTTTTGTAGCAATTACAGCTGCAAGTCTCTTGAGGAATGTCTCTATTGGCTTGGCACATCTAGCCTTACGGTCGGAGGCAGAGCAGTTGCCATATCAGGCAGTGATGCAACCGGTCAGGATGCTCTTGATGGTGCAGCTGTATAACTTTTTGTGGATCTGGGGGCCCCATGCCAAATCTTTTTCAGTCTCCTGAGGGGGAAAAGGCATTGTCATGCACCTCTTCATGAATTTCTTGGTGTGTTTGGACCATGATAGTTTGTTGGTGATGTGGATACCAAGGAACTTGGAAACTCTCGACCCGCTCAACTACAGCCCTCGATGTGAATGAGGGCGTGTCCGGCCCTCCTTTTCCTGTAGTCCACGATCATCTCCTTTGTCTTTCTCACGGTGAGGGGAGGTTGTTGTCCTGGCACCACACTGCCAGGTCTCTGACCTCCTCCCTTTAGGCTGTCTCATCGTTGTCGTTGATCAGGCCTACCACCGTTGTGTCATCAGCAAACTTAATGATGGTGTTGGAGTCGTGGCCACACAGCCGTGGTGAACAGGGAGTACAGGAGGGGACTAAGCATGCACCCTGAGGGGAACCCCCGTGTTGAGGATCAGCGTGGCAGATGTGTTGTTGCCTACCCTTACCACCTGGGGGCGGCCCGTCAGGAAGTCCAGGATCCAGTTGCAGAGGGAAGTGTTTAGTCCCAGGGTCTTTAGCTTAGTGATGAGCTTTGTGGGCACTATGGTGTTGAACGCTGAGCTGTAGTCAATGAACAGCATTCTCACATAGGTGTTCCTTTGTCCAGGTAGGAAAAGGAAGTGTGATTGAGATTGCGTCATCTGTGGATCTGTTGGGGCGGTATGCGAATTGGGATGATGATAATGATGTGAGCAATGACCAGCCTCTCAAAGCACTTCATGGCTACCGACGTGAGTGCTACGGGTGGTAGTAATTTTAGGTAGGTTACCTTCGCTTTCTTGGGCACAGGGACTATGGTGGTCTGCTTGAAGCTTGTAGTTATTACAGACTCGGTCAGGGAGAGGTTGAAAATATCAGCGAACACTTGCCAGTTGGTCCCCGCATGCTCGAGTACACGTCTCCTGGTAATCCATCTGGCCTGCAGCCTTTTGAATGTTGACCTGTTTTAAAGGTCTGCTCATGTCGGCTACGGAGAGCGTGATCACACAGTCATCCAGAATAGCTGGTGTTCTCATGCATGCTTCAGTGTTGCTTGCCTCGAAATGAGCGTCGAAAAGGCACTCAGCACGTCTGGTAGGATCTCGTCACTGGGCAGCCCACGGCAGGGTTTCCCTTTGTAGTCCGGTAATAGTTTTCAAGCCCTGCCACATCCGGAGTGTCGGAGCTGGTGTAGTAGGATTCAATCTTAGTCCTGTATTGACGCTTTGCCTGTTTGATGGTTCGTCTGAGGGCATAGCGGGATTTCTTAGCGTCCGGATTAGTGTCCCACTCATTGAAAGCGGCAGCTCCAGCCTTTAGCTCGGTGCGGATGTTGCCTGTAATACATGGCTTCTGGGTTTGGGATATGTACGTATGGTCACTGTGGGGGACAACGTCGTGATGCACTTTATTGATTAAGCCAGCGACTGAGGTGGTATACTCCTCAATGCCATTGGATGAATCCCGGAACATATTCCAGTCTGTGCTAGCAAAACATTCCTGTAGCGTAGCATCTGCGTCATCTGACCATTTCCGTATTGAGCGAGTCACTGGTACTTCCTGCTTTAGTTGTTGCTTGTAAACTGGAATCAGGAGGATATAATCTTGGTCAGATTTTCCAATTGAGGACGAGGGAGAGCTTTGTACGCGTCTCTGTGAGTGGAGTAAAGGTGGTCTAGAGTTTTTTTTCCTTTGGTTGCACTTTGGTTTTACCTTAACATAACATGATGCAGCCACCTCCATGCTTGAAAATATGAAGAGTGGTACTCAGTTATGTGTTGTGTTTAATTTGCCCAAACATATTCAGGACATAAATAAAAAGAAAAAAATGGCACTTTTTTTTCCCAGTTGAACTTTAGTGCCTTACTTTAAACAGGATGCATATTTTGGAATATTTTTATTCTGTACAGGCTCCTTCTTTTCACTCTGTCATTAGAGGGTTAGTATTGTGGAGGACTACAATGTTGTTGATCCATTCTCAGTTTTCTCCCATCACAGCCATTGAACTCTGTAACTGTTTTAAAGTCACCATTGGCCACATGGTGAAATCCCTGAACGGTTTCCTTCCTCTCCGGCAACTGAGTTAGAAGGACGCTTATCTTTAGTGACTGGGTGTAGTTGATACACCATCCAAAGTGTAATTAATAATTCCACGAGTGCAAAAAGTTGGATATTCAATGTCTGGTTTATTTCATTTTTACCCATCTACCAATAGGTGCCCTTCTTTGCGAGGCATTGGAAAACCTCCTGGTCTTTTGTGGTTCAATCTGTGTTTGAAATTCACTGCTCGACTGAGGACCTTACAGATGTGTGGGATACAGAGACGAGGTAGTCATTCCAAAATCATGTTAAACACTATTATTCACACGAAAGTGAGTCCATGCAACTTATTATATGACTTGTTAAGCATATTTTTACTCCTGAAGTTATTTAGGCTTGCCATAAGAATGGGTTGAATACTTATTGATCAAGACATTTCAACTTCTCATTTGTTATTAACTTGTAAAAAATTCTAAAACATAAATCCACTTTGATATTATGGGGTATTGTGAACCCAAAATCTAACCCAAAATCTCAATTTGATCAATTTTAAATTCAGGCTGCAACACAACAAATGTGGAGAAAGTCAAGGGGTGTGAATACTTTCTAAAGACACTGTATAGCCTGATTCAACAAAGGGACAGAAGAGTAGCAATGAAGAGCAAACTGAGGAGGAGGCTCTCGCGGACTGGTCGACCGCAGAGTGTCTGTGGAATGGTGGTTGGAAGAGCTCTGGTTTGAAATGGAAAAGCTTCTGGTTGCTATTGACAAAGAAGAACATCAAGATGAAGCAGCTGCTTTACAAGTGGGATGCACTGTTGAGCGCTACATCCCGAGGCGTTGATTGCAGAGATTGTGACAGCCGGTTAAATGGCGTCCCTTGAGAGGGCAAGAACAAGATGTATGTCAGGAGAAGTGCAGTATTATCATAAGGATACATATACTTGGAATACGGATGCGAATGGAGAGAAAAAGAGAGGCAGAGGAGGTCGAAGAGAGGGAGGAAAGAGGGTGAGTTTGAGTAGGTTAAAAATGGCGAGAAAAAGGGAGATGATTTGTTAAAAGAAGAATAGTAGAAAGTGTAAGCAGAGTGAGCTGTGCACCGTGATCGAAGACAGGAGGAGAAATGTAAGTGAATGAGGCAAAGTATCAGAGGTGGTAGGTGTGGTGAAGTTCTCGGAGCCCAGGATAAGATAGTGTGACAGTAGGAGGAAAAGTGGACCCTTGCCTTTTGGCTGATCCATTTGTGGTTTCAGGGTGGGTGAAAACAGAGTTGGGTGCTGTCGGAATTGGTGAAGGTAACAAGTGGTCTTGTGATAATTGTTTGAGTTTCTGATTGTCAGAGGAAGCAGGTGCTCAGGCGTAAACAAATGGGGACAAGAGATGTGAATTGTTTGCTCTCAAGGAAAGGGCGCCATTGAGAGGAGTGATTACTGGGGTAGCGGTAAATGTGAAAGTTGGCCAACTGAAGTGGAAGAGTCATGGTGTTTGTGATGCTCGTCCTTTGGTGCGATGCAAACAGGGGTGGCATGAGTGGTGAAACAGAAGAGTCGTTGTCTGTCCTTTTGAGTTTTGATGTTGAGTCTGCCCGGCAAAGTGATGTAGAGGATATATAAAGTTATCCAGTACAAGCTTTTGTGCCGAATACATTACGATGTTACAGGTGTCGCTTGGGCATGTGGCAGCAGTGTGTAGGAGGGAGGTTCCTAGGTGTGTGAAATGTGCAGAAGGGCAGAGACAAAGGAATGTGTAGCATTGGGGAAAGAATGGTGGTATGTGTTAATTGTAGGGGTGCCATGGGGCTGGGGAATCTGAAATCCGTTGTGAGAGAGAGGCAGATTGAGGTTTCAGGGTTAGAGTAGTGCAGAAGTTGTTGTATGCGGTAGGCAGTGAAGAAAGTAGAGGAAGATGGGTCAAGGATCCTGAGAGGAGTGGTGTGAGTAGTAGAGCTGTACCACAAGAAGGATAGGCCAACAAGTCATACAGTGCCCTCCACTATTATTGGCACCCCTGTTTAAGATGTGGTCGAGGACTTCCAAAAATTCTCCTTTTTTTTAAAACAACATAGAACCCAAATGCAAAAAAAGAGAAAAATCCAACCTTTTATTTAAGTACACTTACTTTGGTGTAAAAAAATCACACATTTAGAAATAAACTTGAAATCATGTGTCCCACAATTATTGGCACCCCTGATGTTAATACTTTGTACAACCCCCTTTTTGCCAACAAAGACAGCACTTCATCTCCTCTTATAACATTTCCCACAAGATTGAGAACACAGAGAGAGGGATCTTTGACCATTCTTCTTTGCACAAATATCTTTCTACGATCATCTAGTGTCCTGGGTCCTCTTTATGCACTCTCCTCTCCTCCCAGCTCGCCCACAGGTTTTCGAATGTGGAGTTGAGGTCTGGGACTGAGATGGCCATGGGAGGACCTTGAGTTTGTGACTGATGAACCATTTTTGTGTAGATTTTGCCACATGTTTTGGATCATTATCCTGCGAAAGACCCAATGACGACCCATCTTCAGCGCAGAGCCATCAGGTTTTTATTTAAAATGTCCTGGTAGTTCAAAAGGCGTTCAAAATGCCATGCACCAACAAGGTTCCCAGGGCCTTTGGAAGAGAAACAGGCCCACAGCATCACAGATCCTCCACCATATCTTCACGGTGGGCATGAGGTTCTTTTCGGCTACTCATGTCTTTTACGCCAGACCCACTTAGAGTGTTTGTTGCCAAGCTCAATCTTAGTCTCATCTGACCAAAGCACACGATCCCAGTTGAAGTCCCAGTGCCACTTAGCAAACTCCAGACGTTTACGTTTGTAGTGTTAGTGAGGAAAAGGCTTTTTCCTTGCATGCCTCCCAAACAGCTTGTTGGCATGTAGAGAGGCTCTGATGGTTGTTTTGGAGACTTTGTGATTCCCCTAAGATGCCACTCTTTGATGCAAATTCTGTGACAGTGAGAGCTTAGGATCTTTTTTTTACTTCTCTTACCATCCCCTCCTCACTGTGCGTTGTGGCAAGATAAACTGGGACCTCTTCCATCCTTGTTTGTCACTGTTCCAGTTGTTTTAAACTTCTTAATGATTCCTCTGACAGCTGTAGATACGGGCAAGTTAAGGCGAGTGGCTATTTTCTTGTAGCCATTGCCTGACTATGAAGGTCGACACAAATCTCCTTACTTGAATGGTGTGTTCTCTTGTCTTTGCCATGTTGACAAATGGTAAGAGAATTGAGCCTCTCTGTGTCCCGTCATATTTATACCCAGGAACAGGAAGTCATGAATTACATATTAAAGTTCCCTAGATACCTGACCAACTTTAGCAACTACAGAAAAATATATTTTTTTTAAAAATCAATTAAAAAAATTTCAGCTGAATTGTTAGGGTGCCCAATATTGTGGGACACATGATTTTCAAGTTTTTCTTTTTCTAAATGTGTGATTTTTTTACCACCAAATGTACTTAAATAAAAGGTTGGATTTTTTCTCTTTTTTGCATTTGGGTTCTATGTTGTTTAAAAAAATGAGAATTTTTGGAAGTCCCCGACCACATCTTAAACAGGGGTGCCAATATTAGTGGAGGGCACTCTGTATATGTTTCAGTGCAAGATTTGATTTTTTGCATTTATAGCATTGAATTTATCAACTGTACTGCAGGGATGGAAACCTTGTTGCTAGAAAATTGAGGTTGTGGTGGCAGCTGCAGAGGAGGTATTTGGGTGAGCGAGACTTGACGTCAGAAGAGTTACAGAGTGTGTTAAGTGGTGGTGTACCATCCTTTCCAGGCTGTTGGCCTGAGGTAGGACTAAATAGATTTAAATAGTGGAGTAGGGTGGTGGGTTTTTAGTTACTGTAGGGTTAGATGGTAGGGTATTTGTTTATTTATTGTTTGTTTATTATTATGTATTTTCTCCAAGCGAAGTATAAGGGAGTTTATAGGCCTACTCCAGTCTAGTAGGTGGATGCAACATTTATTGGATGCCAACCGCCATTAAAACCTAATCGAAGAAGAAAGAAGACTAACAAAGGGCTCCATGACTGGTTTCAACAGAACCAAGCAGCCAAGAAAACTTCCAGTCGGTTTTGCGTTTCTCTGCGCCAAATGAAAGGCCGAGCTCTCGTCTTCCTTTTCTTTGTAGTACGACTTGTGCACGTTCCTGGACGGGCGTGCAAAAAAAGGAGTTCGAAGTGAGTTGCGTTATTTGCGGTCATAGCAACTTGATACGGCAACCCAAACAGCTTTTGTACACATCGTACCGTACACATCGTACCGCAACCATGTCCGTCCGCGTAGGTGTGGATTTTCAAACGACGAGGTGCTGAATATTCGTTACCCTCTCCACCGGGCGTGCAGGGATGGAGACGTTGGTGCTTTGTGTTCGCTTCTTCAGTACACAACAAACCTAGCCGGACCTCATCACGGAAAGACTCCTTTATGGCTGGACTCCCATTCGTTGCAGGCGGCAGCACATGTTGGAAAGGTAGCTTAAACTAGCTAACAGTCTTAACCAACCAGGGAGATGATTCTGCATCCTTCATTGTTAGGTCGTAAAATCTAGCTAGAAATGCTGTGAATAATGCTAAAAAAACGGACATGTTCACTCCTTAGCAAGATAGCTGACATTAAATTTTCCGATTTGTGATGCTAATCCGATACATACTTAAATAAATTATCTTTCTATCAATGTATCCGATCTAAAACGTTACAATGTAGCCGCAACTATCTCTATCTTTATCTGAACAGCGACTTACGTCATCTCCCATCACAACACGCATAAGAATATTTTCTAATTGTCCAGATGTTTTTCTCCACAATGTGAAATCACATGTTATCACCTAATGTCGCGTACATGCTTGCGTTCACACCTGAAAGTAAATATTGTGTGAATGTACAGCTATGTAATATCGACAGCTTGATTGGCCTAATAGTGCATGTAATACCGGCTGCTGTTGGAAGCCTTGTTGTGCTCTTTCAGTTGAGCCAAAGAGCTAACGTCAGTCTTCTCGAGAAAGTAGCCACAGCCTTCCCTTACTGTCAGTTTATTTCAGGAAATGTCCAATATTCTATCAAAGTACTGCATCGTTTTCTATTGGCTGTGCATGGGCCAATAACAAAACAACCCGCTAACAATATCAACAGTTGAAACAAAGCACGTACCTGCCATGTATACATGTATAGTCTGTGCTGTGCTCATGGGAGTAAACCAAACTTTTACTCTAAAGAAAAAGTATTGCATGACTGTGGAATTGATTTATTCAAATTTTGTTTTAAAAGTATATCCCATATAAAAAATATAAACTTTACATTTTTTACATATCTTTTTCAAACTCTTGATTTATTTAATTGAAATGGACTGACAGGCTCCCAACTGGGATCACTGGTACTCAGCAACTTTAAGAATTTAAAGAACACAATATTAAATTTTAAAAACTAAATTATAAATTGAGATATAGCATATATAGTAATAATAGCTACTTCTGAAGCACATACTGTGCCCTATAAACTAATATTTAACTGTGTAATTGTATTTTGTGTAATATGAGGTTTCCATGTAAAATCAAAATGTTCCTATTGCGATAATTACATAGAACATTTACACTGTCTCTTTAAGAACGTCAACGACAACATGCAAGAGATCTGTCATTCATATATTTGCTATGATCATAGATCTCCTGAAGAAGCTTTTATTTTATTTCTGCCCCCAAAAGTTTATGGATATACTGGTAATGTTACCAGGTTGTTAGCTAGCTAGCTGAAGGAGTGGTAATAAACATGACTGAACAAGGTTTAAAACAAATGGTTAAACTGCCCGTGAATAGTTTTAGAATGACCTGTGACATGGTTTATGAATGACATGGTTAATGAATGAGGGGGTTCGTTTTTCTGGTCTGGGTTACGGTGGGAGCAGTTTGAGCCGGGTGAAATGTGTGATTGCATTCTTTTAGAGCCTTGCTGCCTCCCGGGCGTGAGCCAGGTGCCCCGCTCTGGCCGGGATGGCGAAGTCTGCTCAAAACAAAATAGACATAATTACAGTGGCGTAAAATACTTTAAAGTGTTTCTTTGGGTATCTGTACTTTACTTTACTATTTATATTTTTGACTACTTTTACTTCCTACATTCCTAAAGAAAATAATGTATTTTTACTCCATACATTTTCCCTGACACCCAAAAGTACTCATTACATTTGGAATGCTTAGCAGGACATGAAAATGCTCAATTTGTGCACTTATCAATAGATCATCCCTGGTCTAACCTACTGCCTCTGATCTGGCGGACACACTAAACACACATGCTTAGTTTGTAAATTATGTTGGAGTGTGCCCCTGGCTATCTGTAAATTTACAAAAAAGAAAATGGTGCCGTCTGGTTTGCTTAATATAAGGAATTTGAAATTATTTATACTTCTGATACTTAAGTATATTTTAGCAATTACATTTACTTTTGATACTTAAGTTTATTATAAAAACAAATACTTTTAAACTTACTCAAGTATTTTACTGGGTGACTTTTTACTTGAGTTATTTTTCTATTTAGTTATCTTTACTTTTTACTCAAGTATGAACTAAATTGGGTACTTTTTCCACCACTGCATAATGCTAAGTGATGAGTAGGATTCTGTGTTTTCATTGCAAAAGTGATTGATTTAGGAAAACGCTTTATCTGCCTTCCCAATGAAAAAACTAGTTTGAAGTTTCACCCCTAAAACCCTATTTTTGCTTAATTATGTGGTATTGTGTAGATAATAATTATAATAATGTAATCAATTTTAGAATAAGGCTGTAATGTAACAAAGTGGAAAAAGTCAAGGGTTCTGAATACTTTCCGAATGCACTGTATGTATTTCACGAATATGCGGTCAAATTGGTCACACTTTAGAGCCCCAAGTCAATGGCAAGGTCTCTGAGTGAGGTGGTCTGGAGAAAGTTCCATAGGGACGTTGGAGAAGGAACAGGCAGAAGAGGAAATGAATGAGGCAGTTATTAGTTACTATGTTGTATGTTTCTGAAGATGCACCATGCTGCCTGCTGACAACATGACCGAAACAGTGCAGATTACGGCTTGATTTGAGAAGGGCGCTCTTCCTCCCTGCTTTTGCTCAATGACGTGACGGGCCATTGCTCGGGTTCAACCTGGGCCAATGACAGAGCTCCTCATCAAATGCATGACCCCAATCCTTGATAGGAAGGGGGAAAAAACTTCATGCGCTGGTAGTATAAATGATCTTTTAAAGGGATGGTTTGGGATTTTGGGTAATGAGGCCAAATTATTCACACTTTAGAGCCCTGTTATGTCAATGGCAAGGTTCCTGAGTGAGGTGGTCTGAAGAAAAGCATTGTTAGCATTGGCTAGTGCAATGACTGGAAGTCCATGGGTATCTGCTAGCATGCAAAACTACCTCTAACTTCCTTCATACTGACAGAGACATAAAAATGGTATCCACAAGTTCATCGTATAAAAAACCAAGCCATGAGGTCAAGGAATTGTCCATAGCGCTCCGAGACAGGATTGTGTCGAGGCACAAGATCTGTAAAAGTGTACCAAAACATTTATGCAGCATTGAAGGTCCCCACACACAGTGGCCTACATCATTTTTAAATGGAAAAGTTTGGAAACACCAAGACTCTTCCTAAGAGCTGGCCGCCCGGCCAAACTGAGCAATCGGGGGAGAAGGGCCTGGGAGTTTGCCAAAAGGCACACAAAGACTCTCATAGACCAGAGAAACAAGATTCTTTCTGTCTGCTGAAACCAGGTTTGAACTCTTTTTGCCCTGAATGCCAAGCGCCACGTCTCCGAGGAAACTCCACCATCCCTACGGTGAAGCATGGATGTGTGGCAGCATCATGCTGGGGGGATGAGCCAGCGGCAGGAACTGGGAGACTAGTCAGGATCGGTGAAAGATGAACGGAGCAAAGCAGAGTGATCCTTGATGAAAATCTGCCTAGGACCTCAGACTGGGGCAAAGGTTCACCTTTCCAACAGTACAACGAATTCTAAGCACACAGCTGTCTTACAAAATAATGCAAACTAAATGTTGAAAGTAGTGGCCTAGTTGCTAGCCATGAAACAAAAAAACCGAATCATTTATTTAAATACCACACAACTGCCGGGTATGAACAGAACAAAACAATGGTACCAAGTAGTAGGCCTAGTAAACAAAATATCAGATCTAAAGTTAGTTAAAAGTAAACAAACACTAAGTAAACTAAAGGCGAATAGAGATCCAAATAACCAAAACACACCTTCTAAAGCCTACTACAGTGAGATGCAGCCATGCACAGCTGTCTTCCCAAATAAATACACTATAGTCAAAGTTTTAAACACCTACTCATTCAAGGTTTTTCTTTATTTTTACAATTTTCTACATTGTAGAATAATAGTGAAAACATCAAAACTATGAAGCCTTACACATATGAATCATTATAACCAAAAATGTGTTAAACAAATCAAAATATGTTTTATATTTGAGATTCTTCAAATAGCCACCTTTGCCTTGATGTCAGCTTTGCACACAAATAAAAACTTGAGGCGAGTAGCTGTTCTAAGCTTTTGACGATAATTTATATAATTTTCTCTGACCGCTTCCAAACATGGAAAATCATCCCTAGCTCAAGGAGTTCAACAAACACTTTTGTGCTGTTCTGCTTTACAGCAAATAATAGGCTACCAAGTAAACCATAATAGAATGTATCTATTTCTATGATGAAACATATACCAACATGTAGCTATGCCCAGGGCCATCATTTGTGTTCCAGCATTGGAATTATATTGAATACTGATTATCATGCTATACCACATTAAACATGAAAGTTCAAATGCTTTTGACCGTGACAGGTTCAATGGCACACAATCTCACTGCGCTCTATCAGCTCCATGGACAGCGCCCTACACACCTAAAGCAAGTTTTTGTTTAAAAACCAGCCAGCTAAATTGTTTCATTTATCTTTCAAAAGTGTTGCAGCCTCCTTGATGCTCTGTGGAACTTCCTTAGTAATCATTTTCATAATCCCAGAAATCTTCTTGTAAATCCTCAATGCAAGTTGGATTATAGTTCTTCTCAGGTGTTGCATTCCATCTTCTGTGCTGACTAACATGTTTGTCAAAGTGGAAAATGAGTTGCATGTAGCTGTGGGCGCCCCAAAAGTCAGAATCCATGTTTCAGTGCAGTAACCACGGTCGAGCGTGAAGGAAGAGGCCCAGCAGAGAAATCATTGCAGGATATCAGTGAGTCAATTGTCCTCAATTAGAACCAGAGCAGTTGATTTCAATTCTGCAAAAGCAAATAAACAGCATGTAAACTCAAACCACAAAATCTGTTTTGTTTGAATCAACAGTGGTTTCACCTTTCTCACATCTAGAAAGTCATGGCTCTCTGTAGAGCTGGAGCTCCCAGTTGCCTCATTTGTATTGTGAATTCAACCATTTCACCAATGACAGCATCCAAGAACAGTCTCAAATGTTGATGCGTGCCTAGCAAATCATTTAGTAATATTGCTTGATGTGTGCCTAGCAAATCTTACATACTCTCATTCTTCCAGATTAAAATACCCGCTTGAGTGAATGCGTATAGATAGCATTACTAACAAAGGCATTACATAGGAAACAAAATGCAGCATCTGCAGTAACAATATTCCACTCTCTTCCTATGAACCCAGTTGCACTGTTAAATTAATTTTTGAGGACAAACCTGTGGCTAGGAGTAGGGTTCTAGGCTAACCTGGGCAGCTCCACTGTTCCCAGAGATCATCAGGCATTCCCATGGAGCATTATCGTGCCCACTTGTGAAAAGAGGTAGGTAGGCTCTGCGGAGCTGAAGCTGAACTGCAGGCAGCATCATCAACGCTGCTGGGCTTAGCGGCAACCTCGTAGTTTTGATGCTGCTGCGGCTGCTCAGTGCTCTCCTTATTATCCTTTTCCTTTGTTTGGGTATTTTGGCTTATATTTCACAAATATCATGTGCTTAATTGCTGTATTTGCGCTAGCTAAAATGACTAAGGCTAATAACACTAACCCTTTTACAGCTAGCTAAGAAGCTAACTAAACTCTGTAATGGTGGGGCGTGAGGCCGAGTTGAGTGACAGCCAACAATAAACTTCAAACCCAGCCCCTAAATCTCAAATATTATTAGAGGTGGACATATCATATTATTCATAGCCTACCACAGAGATAGAACTTTTCCGTGTGTGAAGCCAAAGTGAAAATGCAGTGGCTTTTCTTTATACACACCACGTTGTCCATTGACTGACACAGCGCAGCGAGTATCCTAGATATTTTCTGCTGCCAACCTGTCCTCAATGTTTAAACATTTTCTTAATTTTATATAAGGACCTTAACTAAACTGATAAAACCAAATTTGAACTGAGGCTAACCCCCTTTAACCCCCT
Organism: Coregonus clupeaformis; assembly: GCF_020615455.1. Taxonomy (NCBI): domain Eukaryota; kingdom Metazoa; phylum Chordata; class Actinopteri; order Salmoniformes; family Salmonidae; genus Coregonus; species Coregonus clupeaformis. Next base: position 12,779 of record NW_025536156.1, on the reverse strand, counting down.
CATGGAGCGGGCCGTAGTTTTCTTAACCATATACAGCTTGGATGCTTTCATGGTGTCCTCTGGAGGTACTATTTGTATTCGTGGAGCTTTCCTCACCCTCTAGGCGCCATGCGGTTGAGGGGCGGCGCAGTTACTGTACATGGGCGGTGATGCAGCCCAACTCGTGATTCATCTAAACAACAGGGTGAAACTGGAGTTTTATAAGAGGCTTATAGTCTCTTCTACCAGCTACGTACTTAATCCATTATGCACAGTTTAGCAAGTGTAACCGATGTAAATGGAAAAATATTCTTTATATTCTTTATTTACTGTTTGTTTGTTTCTATTTGCAGTTAATAAATCTATTCATCCTGGACAATTAGATGTACCAGTAAACTACTATGCCCGCGGCTCACCAAGTTGGCAGTTACCTAGCCCTTATCTCTAGTTCATCTCCCTGTAATATGATATCTTCCATACGGGTCGTGTGATGCGCCTATAGAGTTACCACCACTATGTCAAGTTGATCCTTTAAGAAAGTCAATTCTAATGCTTCCTTGTGCATATGTTTGTCCTGTGTAACTGCATGTTTTCTTTGGGTGCAATCTGCAGTTTTTGTCGGCCTCCCCTAATCCACTGTTTTCCAATGGTGCGTTGAAAGTGACTTCAAGCGTGCACTACCGCAATTACTTTGTAATTATCCATTCTTGAATCTTTACTGTGCACCTGGCCTTGTCCTAGTATTTATCGAGTTGTCAGTTGGATTTGAATCCATATTTTTAAATACTGTATATTGCATTCTATGTATCATCCCTGCCCAAACAAAGAAATCTGCCGTGCAAAAACGGCCTGCTCCTTCTCCTTTATTAATGGCTAAGCTGTGCATGGCAGAGGTCGTGTAAAATCTACTTTATAAACTATGGATTTCAGCACCGCACGTGCACGATATAAACATATAGGTATAAAGGAAAGCATTAAAGAATACATTTACAATATTTTGCCGTGGTACTCCAAGTGTCATGTTTGTTGTACACTCCTACACTCACGTATCTCAACTTTCGGAAGTTTGTTTAAATCAAATCAAATCAAATTGTATTTGTCACATGCGCCGAACCACAGCAGGTTACAGTGACTTCTTGCCTAAGCCTGCACAAAGGCGGTTGAAAGATGCTTTTATCCTATCAAATATTCCTTAAAGTGTGGTTTCAAATGTCTCCGGAAGGTGGTGGAGGTGACTCCATGCTGTCCTGGTAGAGCTTGTTTGCCACCATTAGGTGCTAAACATAACTACTGGGCTGAAGGCGGGAACTGTGCTTCCGCAGAGTTGAGAAACCCAGCAGGCCAGGAGTGGATAGGCACTTAATGCCCTCACGTTGCAGTGTGAGGACAGTTCAGGCCTGAAGAGTCGGTGTTTCCCTTCCCAGCTCTCGTGGCCAAGCACCATGATGCGCGCTTGAATCACCTTCAGACCAGTGGGTGTGCGGAGGGGGCGGGGTAGCAGTGAAAGAGAACTTACAGGAAGAGTTGAACACCAAAGGCAGACTGCGGCATTCTGGATGAGTTGTAGGGACCCAATGGCTGAACAGGGGCCCGTAACCAGCAGTTCTGTGTAATCAGGCGGGAATACCAGCTATTACCTGTCCCTTCCTGTAAGCCAGAGTTGTACTCTCCGAATGTTGTAGACATAAACCTACAGGATCGGGTCACATTATAGTGTTAGCGAGAGAAAAACAGTGTTGTCCATCCTAAACCCTCGCCAGCGTCATAAACCACACGGATTCGTGTCATGCCTGGCGAATCACGACCACAGGAGGAAGAGCAGCTCCGTCTTGCCAGGTTCAGCCAGAGTTGGTGATCGTCAGCCGCTGCTGATATGCCCAACATGAATATCGCGATCGCCACCTGCGGTTATCAAGAAGATTGGTTGTGTGTGCAATCTGTGCAATATGAGAGAAGACCATGTGAGGGATCATACAGCCAGTACTGGTGTATGAGAATGGAGGATCTGCAGGGTGAGCCCTGGGGGCACACCAGTGGTAAATGTATACAGCTTCTGCGCCCACGCTGAGGCCTGGTGCGCAATCCAAAAAGAGTGAGGCACGCGGGAGATGCCCAGCTCGGAGAGGGTGGAGAGGGGGATCGTTGGTTCACAGTATCAAAGCAGGCAGACAGGTCTAAGGACCAGAGCAGAGGAGAGGGTTAACAGCAGTGCAGACCTCCAGACACAGAGAGAGGAAGGTAGTCTCGATTGGTACCAGTCTTGTAAACCTGACTGTTTTGGATCAAAGAGTCTTCTCAGAGAAATGGCAAGATAGATTGGCTAAATATGCACGTCAATAGTTTTGGAGAGAAACAAAGAAGGGATACTGGTCCTGTAGTTGTTGACATCGGGGATCGTGTTGGTTTTTTTGAGAAGTTAACTTTCGCTCTCTTGCCAGAAGGCAGAGGACATAGCCAGCGTCAGGATGAGTTGATCAGCGAGAGTGAGAGTAAGGGGAGAAGGTCACAGGAGATGGTCTGGAGAAGAGAGGGGGGGATGGGGTCGCGAGGCAGGTTGTTGGGGCGGCCCGGCGTCTGTCCCATTAAGATTTTGTTTTGGAGAGAGGGGGAGAAAGAAGTCAAAGCATAGGGTAGAACTTGGGCAGTGTGAGCAGGACCAGCAGTGTCATTTACTTAACACACCGAGGATCGGATGTCGTCCCCTTCTTTTCAAAATGGTTGTTGAAGTCATCCACAGAGAGGGAGGAGGGAGGGGTTTGTGGGGGGGGAAGGTGGCAAGAGCTTCCTAGGGTTAGAGGCAGATGCTTGGAATTTAGAGTGGTAGAATGTGGCCTTAGCAGCAGAAACAGATGAAGAGAAAATGTAGAGAGGGGGAGGTGAAACGATGCCATCATGGGAGTCTAGTTTTCCTCCATTTCGGCTCGGCTGCGAGCTGTTCTGTGAGCTCGCTGTAGATCATCAAGGCACGGAGCTGGAGGAGTCGAGCCGGCGGGAGGATAAGGACATAGAGAAGTAAGGATCGGGGGGGGGGGGGGGGTTGAGGAGGCAGAATCGGAGATTGGAGGGATTGAGCAGAGGGGGGGGGATGATGGATGTGGTAGAGAGAGAGAGCCAAGGTTGCAACGGCGCATTACCATCTGAGTAGTGAGTAGTGTTGGAGGAGGAAGCGAGAGAGAAATAGGATACAAAGTAGTGGTCGGAACATGGAGGGAGTTACCAGTGAGGTTAGAAGAAGAACAGCATCTTGTAAAGATGAGGTCAAGCGTGTGCCTGCCTTGTGAGTAGGGACGGTGAGAGGGTGAGGTCAAAGGGAGAGGAGTGGAAAGAAGGAGGCAGAGAGAAATGAGTCAAAAGGTAGGCGTAGGGAGGTTGGAAGTCCCCCAAACTGCTGAGGAGTGAGCCATCCTCAGGACAGGAACATTATCAAAGGCGTCAAGCTCATTTATTAGACTCTCAAAGGAAACGCGTGGAGAGCGATAAATGACAAGGATGTTAAGCTTAAATGGGCTGATGACTGTGACAGCATGGAATTCAAATGGGGAGATGAACAAGATGGGTCAGGGGAAAAATGATATGTCACGGAGAGATGGATTGCTTACCGCTGACCAGTTCTCTCGGGGTATCTCGAAACACACATGGTCAGACGGGGAGAAGCAGTAGGAGTAGCAGTGTTTTCAGTGGTAATCCATGTTTCCGTCAGCGCCAAGAGGCCGGGGGACTGGAGGGAAGCATAGGCTGAGATAACTCTGCCTTGTTGCTTGGCTCTCTGGCCGGCAGTTCCAGAGGCACCCTGAGACCTGGAACTCCACGTGGGTGGTTCGTGCATGACCACCAGGTTAGAGAGGCAGCAGCCATGCGTGGTGTGAGCGTTTGTATAGCCTGCGGAGAGGAGAGAACAGGGATAGACAGAGGCATAGTTGACAGGCTACAGAAAATGGCTACAATAATGCAAAGAGTTCGGAATGAAATAACTAAACATCTGGTAAAGGAGAGAGCGGGGCCTCCCTCACCCACAACACCCAAATATAACTCTCCCACCACCTCAGAAACTATAATTGTTATTTGCCAACTACAGCGGTTTAATGTTTTCTGAGACCACAGACTAACTTAGTTTATTCAGCTAGCTGGCAGTACAAGTATTGCCGTGAAAATCGTCCAGGAGCACCTAGTCATAAAGAGCGCAACAGCCAGCTATTATGCGGACTCCTTAACCCCACGGTTTAGCACCAATACTCGGCCTATATGACCACCAGTGTGTCAACTTCGCCAAGCAGATCGTTAGTGTCGTGTCGCGTTGTGGGTTGGTCGACAGCTTGGCGAGTCCGTTGTCAACTTATTCAGCCAGTTGGTTTGTTAGAATAGTTAGCATGCAGCTTATTGCTCGTAGAAAAACCCCTCCTTTCACATACGAACGCGCGAGAGAGCCAAGCTAACGTTAACTAGTCACCCATTCAATTCCTTGACCTTACCATATTATGAAAAAACAAAACACAAATGTAGGTTATAACTTACTAGCTGCTGTTAGCTAGCCAAATTGCAACGCTCGCCACTGAATTGGCTCAGCCAGTTAAAAGTATTTTCAGCTAAGGTGATTCCAGCTATTGTTTACTAGTAGCTATCCAGGTAGCAACAAGCTAGCTAAATTTCGACACAGTAGCCACTTACTACTGCGCGTTAACGGTTCAGACAATGAGGTTAGAAAACAGCTGAATGGTAGGCATTATTATTTATTGTAGGAAGCCAGCTGGGCGGTTACAGGCACTCTCAGGCCTGAAACAACTATACCGTTGCTAATAGTTGCCAGCAGCTACCAGCCAGCTAGTCCAGGTAGTGGGTTAGCTAGCTAGCTTCGTGCTTCACCGTGCTCATTAGTAACTGAGCCAGGTTTGTAGGGCCTCCCTTGCTCCCGCACACTTTTTCTGTCTTCTGCCCACACATTTTCTATAGGGATTGAGGTTTGGGGGTTTTGTGATGGCCACTCCAATACCTGACTTTGTTGTCCTTAAGCCATTTTGCCACAACTTGGAAGTATGCTTGGGGTCATTGTCCATTTGGAAGACCCATTTAATGCTACTCAAGCTTTAACTTCCTGATTGATGTCTGAGATGTGTTCCTCTGTAGCTCAGCTGGTAGAGCACGGCGCTTGTAACGCCAAGGTAGTGGGTTCGATCCTCGGGACCACCCATACAAAATGTATGCATGCATGACTGTAAGTTGCTTGGGATAAAAGCGTCTGCTAAATGGCATATTATTATATTATTATGCTGCTTCAATATATCCACATAATTTTTCCTTCCTCATGATGCCATCTATTTTTGTGAAGTGTACTCAGTCCCTCCTGCAGCAAAGCACCCCCCACAGCATGATGCTGCCACCCCGTGCTTCACGGTTGGGATGGTGTTCTTCCGCTTGCAACCCCTTTTTTCCAAACATAACGAAGGACTATTATGGCCAAACAGTTCTCTATATTTGTTTCATCAGACCAGGTGACATTTCTCCAAAAAGTATGATCTTTGTCCCCATGTGCAGTTGCAAACCGTAATCTGGCTTTTTTATGGCAGTTTTGGAGAGCAGTGGCTTCTTCCTTGTTGAGCGGCCTTTCAGGTTATGTCTATAGGACTCAGCTACTGTGGATATAGATACCTTTGTACCTGTTTCCTCCAGCATCTTCACAAGGTCCTTTGCGGTTGTTCTGGGATTGATTTCAATTTTTCGCACCAAAGCATGTTCATCTCTAGGAGACAGAAAGTGTCTCCTTCCTGGAGCGGTATGACGGCTGCGTGGTCCCATGGTGTTTATACTTGCTTACTATTGTTTGTTCATTTGGAAATTGGTCCGAAGTGGGTGAACCAGACTTGTGGAGGTCTCACAAATCTTTTTTCTGGCGTTCTTGGCTGATTTCTTTTGATTTTCCCACATGTAAGCAAAGAGGGCATTGGAGTTTGAAGGTAGGCCTTGAAATACATCCACAGGTAATACTCCTCCAATTGACTCAAATGATGTCAATTAGCTATCAGAAGCTTCTAAAGCCATGACATAATTTTCTGTAATTTTCCAAGCTGTTTAAAGGGCACAGTCATCTTAGTGTATGTAACCTCTGACCCACTGAAATTGTGATACAGTGAATTAAAGTGAAATAATCTGTCTGGAAACAATTGTTGGAAAAATTACTTTTGTCATGCAATAAAGTAGACGTCCTAACCTAATTTGCCAAAAACTATAGTTTGTTAACAAGAAATTTGTGGAGGGTTGAAAAACAAGTTTTAATGACTCAACCTAAGTGTATGTAAACTGTTTCCAACTGTAATAAGACCCATGGGGCGCCACAATTGGCCCAGCCGTCCAGGGTAGGGGGAGGGATTGGCCGGCAGGGATATAGCTCAGTTGGTAGAGTCTCCTGACTCTGACGGGAGAGGTTGTGTTTTCTCTAGCAGGAGAGGTAAGTTTGGCTTCACATAAATGGTTAAGCTTAAACCATGTATTTAGTTTGTAGGTAGGTATTGTAGTTTGGCATTATAGGTAGCTTACTCGGTAGTTATTGTAGGTTATTACTGTAGGTAATTATTGTAGGTAAGGATTTTATTCGGCGGAGCCTGTATGAAGCACGAAGCTAGCTTACCCACTACCTGGACCAACAAAGTTAGCTAGCGAGGTAGCTACCGTAACTTTAGCAACTGTGGGTAACTTTTTACAACTGTGGTTAGCTGTTTCCAATGTTATTTCACGCTTAAGAGTACCTGTAATTGAGCTTCTCAGCTAGCTGCCACCTTCAGCTGTTTTTTTTTCAACCTCATTATCATTAACTAGTGGTCGGGTAGCTGCTGTACTCCACTGCCACTACTGCAGTCTGCCAGTTTGGCTTTATACATAGCTTGGGCCGGTTTAAAGGCTTAAACTATGTATTTAGATTGTAGTTAGGTACTATAGGTAGGCATCGTGGTCTGTATATTAATAAGTAGTATAGGTAGGCATCGTGGGCTGTCATGGCAGCTGTTGTGTGTAATTATTGTAGGTTACTTTTTTAGCTCGGGCGGTGCCGATAAGCACGAAGTTAGCTAGCTAACTCACCTCCTGGATTAGCTGGCGAAAATATTAGGCAACGGTAGCAACTAAAAACACTATCCTTTTAGCCAGCTACATTCGCTCACAGCGATGTTTTTCAAACAAAATAAACACAGTAGCCATTGCTATTAGTCAACACTACCAGCAGGTTGTGGTAACTAAATACAATGGTGCTAGCTACCCAACTGCTTAATCATTGTTGCAAGTTATGAAAGGTGTGCTTGGCTTCTATATGGTGTTGAGTTTGCTTAAACCATGTATTTAGATTGGTGGTAGGTATTGTAGTTTGGTATTATAGGTAGCTTACTCCTATAGTTATTGTAGGTTATTACTGTAGGTAATTATTGTAGGTATGATTTTATTCAAGTGAGCCCAGGCGAAGCACGAGGCTAGCTTACCCACTACCTGAACCAACAAACGCTAGCCAGAGGTAGCTACCGGTAACTTTTAGCAACTGTGGGTAACTTTTAGCAACTGTGGTTAGCTGCTTCCAATGTTATTTCATGCTTGAGAGTACCTGTGATTGAGCCAGCTAGCTGCTACCATTCAGTTGTTTTTCTAACCTCATCCGAGATGTTAACGTTAGGTGGTTGGTGGCTGCTGTACTTAATTGCAGCTACTGATAACAGTCTGCTGTAGCCATAAAACAATTCTAATTTCTAGTGGAAGTTGGGAGAGTTTTATTCGGGTGGTTCAGTGAAACAACTATAGTTTCTGAGGTGGAAGTTGAAGAGTTATATATTTATTTATTTTTTTGGTGAGGAGGCCTGCTCTCTCCTTTCCCTGATGTTCAGTTCTATTTCATCCCGATCTCCTGCATTATTGTAGCCATCTGTTGCAGCCTGTCAACTATGCCTCTGCCTATCCCTGTTCTCTCCTCTCCGCACAGGCTACACAAACGCCCCACACCGCGTGGCTGCTGCCTCTTAACCTGGTGGTCCCTGCACGCACCCCACACCTGGAGTTCCAGGTCTCAGCAGCTCTGGAACTGCTGTTCTGCTGCCAACAAGCTGACTTCATCCCAGCCTCATGCTAATCTCCAGTCCTCGACTTCCTGGCGCTGACGGAAACATGGATTACCACTGAAAACACTGCTACCCTACTGCTCTTCTCCTCATCTGACCATGTGTTCTCGCATACCCCGAGAGAGCATCTGGTCAGAGTGGGGTGGTGGCACAGGAATCCTCATCTCCCAAGTGGACATTCTCAATTTTTCCCTAACCCATCTGTCTATCTCCTCATTTGAATTCCATGCTGTCACATTCACTAGCCCATTTTTAAGCTTAATATCCTTGTCATCTATCGCCTCCAGGTTCCTTGGAGAGTTCATCAATGAGCTTGACGCCTTGATGTTCCTTTCTGAGGATGGCTCACCCTCACAGTTTTGGGGGATTTCAACTCCTATGTCCACATTTGACTCACTTTCCTCCCTCTTTTGACCTCACCTCTCACCGCCCCCCTACTCACAAGGCAGGCAAGCCACGCTTGACCTCACCTTTACTAGACGCTGCCTTTCTACTAATCTCACTGCAACTCCTCCATGTCTCCACCACTACTTTGTTTCTTTTCGCCTCCCACACTACTCACTCTGCCCTACACAGATGGTAATGCGCCGCAAACCTTCGCTCTCTCTCTCCCACTACTTTCTCCTCTTCCATCCTATCATCTCTTCCTCTGCTCAATCCTTCTCCCTCCAATCTCCTGGATTCTGCCTCCTCAACCCTCCTCTCCTTTCCTGCATCCTTTGACTCTCTGTGTCCCCCTATCCTCCCGGCCGGCCTCGGGTCTCCCTCCAGCTCCAGGGCTTGATGACTCATTGCGAGCTCACAGAACAGAGCTCCGGCATGAACGAAAATGGAAGAAAACTAAACTCCCACGACCTGGCATCTTTTCACTCCCCTCCTCTCTACATTTTCTTCATCTGTTTCGCTGCTAAGGCCACTTCTACCACTCTAAATTCCAAGCATCTGCCTCTAACCCTAGGAAGCTCTTTGCCACTTTTTCCTCCCTCCTGAACCTCCCCCCGGGCCCCCCTCCTCTCTCTCTGTGGATGACTTTTTCACAACCACTTTGAAAAGAAGGCGACGACATTCGATCCTCGCTTGTTAAGTCTAATGACACTGCTGGTCCTACTACACTGCCCTACCCTATGCTTTGACTTCTTTCTCCTCTCCAGATAAAATCCTGCGATTTGTGACTTATAGCCGCCCAACAACCTGCCCGGGCTTGACCCCATCCTCCTCTTCTTCTCCAGACCATCTCCGGTGACCTTCTCCCCTACCTCACCTCGCTGATCAACTCTCATCCTGACCGCTGGCCATGTCCCTCCTGGTCTTCAAGAGAGCAAGAGTTGCTCCCTCTCAAGAAAACCAACACTCGATCCCACTGAGCTTAACAACTACAGACCAGTATCCCTTCTTTCTTTTCTTTCCAAAACTATTGAGCTTTCTGGCTGCCTTAGCCAACTCTCTTGCTGATCCAAACCAGTCAGGTTTCAGGACTGGTCATTCAACTGAGACTGCTCTTCTGGGTGTCACGGAGGCTCTCCGCACTGCTAAAAGCTAACTCTCTCTCCTCTGCTCTTGTCCTTCTAGACCTGTCTCCTGCCTTTGATAATGGGTGGAACCATCAGATCCTCCTCTCCACCCTCTCCCGAGCTGGTCATCTCCGCGCGGCTCACCCTGGATTGCGTCCTACCTGACCGGTCGCTCCTACCAAGTGGCGTGGCGAGGCTGTCCCCGCACTCACGTGCTCAACCACTGGTGTCCCCAAGGCCTTAGTTCTAGGCCCTCTCCTTTTCCCCCCATACACCAAGTCACTTGGCTCTGGCCTATCCTCACATGGCCTCTCCTATCATTGCTACGCTGACGATACACAACTAATCTTCTCCCCTCCCCTTTCTGATAACCAGGTGGCGACCGCATCTCTGCATGTCTGGCAGACATTCAGTGGCTGATGACGGATCACCACCTCAAGCTGAACCCCACAAGACGGAGCTGCTCTTCCTCCCGGGGAAGGGACTGCCCGCTCCATGATCTCAGCCATCACGGCTGGGACAACTCCGCTGTGTCCTCCTCCCAGAGTGCGAAGAGCCCAGGCGTGACCCTGACAACACCCTGTCGCTCTCCTCGCCAACAACGGGCGGGGACCCGGGCTCCTGCAGGCTCATGCTCTACAACATGTGGTCCTCTCTGTAGCTCAGCTGGTAGAGCACGGCGCTTTGTAACGCCAAGGTAGTGGGTTCGATCCTCGGGACCACCCATACACAAAAATGTATGCACAAGATTTACTGTAAGTCGCTGGATAAAAGCGTCTGCTAAATGGCATATTATTATTATTATTATTATAACATTCGAGAGTACGACCCTGCCTTACACAGGAAGCGGCACAGCTCCAATCCAGGCACTTGTCATCTCCGTCTGGACTACTGCAACTCGCTGTTGGCTGGCCTCCGTGCCTGTGCCATTAAACCCCATACAACTCATCTACAGAATGTCGCAGAGCCCGTCTGGTGTTCAACCTTCCCAAGCCTTCTCTCACGTCACTCCTCCTCCGCACACCCACTGGCTTCCAGTTGAAGCTCGCATCCGCTACAAGACCATGGTGCTTGCCTCATGGAGCAGTGAGGGAAACGGCACCTCTGTACCTTCGGGCTCTGGATCAGTCCCTAAGCACCCAAACGAGGGCATTGCTGCTCATCCACCTCTGGCCTGCTGGCTCCCCTTCCTCTGCGGAAGCAATAGTTCCCGCCAGCCCAGTCAAAACTGTTCGCTCTGCACCCCAATGGTGGAACAAGCTCCCCCACGACGCCAGGACAGCTGGAGTCACTCACCACCTTCCGGAGGCATTTGAAACCCCACCTCTTTAAGGAATACCTGGGATAGGATAAAGTAATCCTTCACCCCAAAATTGTAGCGGTTATCCCATCCAATATAGGGAAACGCACTAATTGGTGAGCTGCTCTGGATAAGAGCGTTTTCAAAATGACGTAAATGTGCCCTTGAGCAAGGCACTTAACCCTCTAATTGCTCCTGTAAGTCGCCTCTGGATAAGAGCGCCTGCTAAATGACTAAAATGTAAATGTAAATGTAACAGAGTATGGCGTTTGCAACGCCAGGGTTAGGTTCATTCACAATGGGGGCCAGTATGAAAATGAAAAATAATGTATGCACTCACTAACTGTAAGTCGCTTTCGATAAGAGCGTCTGCTAAATGACTAACATGTAAATGTAAATGTAATGCTAATAAGATCAGAACTAGTTAAGTATAAAATACAAAAGAGGCACCAGTGCAGCAACACAATTGTGACCTTATTTGGGGATGAAAATCTGTTGAACAACACAGGAAACCTTTTTCAGGTTGTTTATTAGTAAGGAGCTATATACACGTTTTATGGTAAATATTTTACAGCTTGCTGTAATTATTGCATTTTCCATGACTATTCATATACACTGAGTATACAAAACATCTTTCCATGACAGACTGAATTCAGATGAATCCAGGTGAAAGCTATGATCCCTTACTGATTCATCAGCAATCCACTTCAATCAGTGTAGATGAAGGAAGGAGACCGGTTAAAGAAGGATTTTAAAGTCTTGAGACAATTGAGACATGGATTGTGGGTATGTGTGCCATTCAGAGGTGGGAATCAGCACAAAAATCTAAGTGCCTTTGAATGGATATGGAAAAGAAACAGGCACACCGGTTTGTGTCAAGAACTGCAACGCTTACAATGTTTTTTCACGCTCAACAGTTTCCCATGTGTATCAATAATGGTCCACATCCAGCCAACTTGACACAACTGTGTGAAGTATAAAGTATTGGAGTCAACATGGGCCAGCATCCCTGTGGAACACTTTGGGGACACCTTGTAGAGCATGGCACTGGCGTATTGAGGCTGGTCTGAGGGCAAAGATTGAGTGCAACTCAGCATATTAGGAAGGTTACCTAATGTTTGCTAAAATTCTGTGTCTGGAATAATCTTCGCCCATGGGTTGGCTTAATCTAAGGTCCCTCCCGTCGGCCAGTTGGCTACGTTCGTGACGTCAGCGAAGGATGTGGTTACTAGTGCCAGCCAGAGCTCGCGAGAGATAACAGCGGCAAGACTTGGTTTTAAAAGCTGGACAGTATAGCTTTAAGGATATGTATTGCGCATTTAAATCAACAACTGTATGTGCCTTACTATTCGAGGCAGGTGAGATGCCTTTGGATATACAGATAAAAAAATGGTCATTAGCTTATTGGGTTAGGTTGAAAAGCTGTGAGGTTGAGCATCCCACTGCTACTGTTGTAGATGACTGTTAAAATACAGTGGGGAAAAAAGTATTTAGTCAGCCACCAATTGTGCAAGTTCTCCCACTCTAAAAGATGAGAGGCCTGTACCATCATAGGTCACACATCAACTATGACAGACAAAATGAGAAGAAAAAAACAGAAAATCACATTGTAGGATTTTAATGAATTTATTTGCAAATTATGGTGGGTGTTCAATATTTGGTCAATAAATAAAAATTTTTTTAATACTTTGTTATATACCCTTTGTTGGCAATAACACAGGTCAAACGCTTTCTGTAAGTCTTCACAAGGTTTTCACACACTGTTGCTGTTATCTTGGCCCATTCTCCATGCAGATCTCCTCTAGAGCAGTGATGTTTAGGGGCTGTCACAAACACAGACTTTCAACTCCCTCCAAAGATTTTCTATGGGGTTGAGATCTGAGACTGGCTAGGCCACTCCAG